>NW_027248402.1:0-145000 GCF_041260155.1 Ptychodera flava
CTCGGTGGAAAGTGCATGAATCACCTGTTATATGCTGATGACATAGTATGATTTTGTCCTAGTGTAAAGGGTATCAACAACCTCTTGAATATTTGTACTCAATATGCTAATGACCATGATATTGTCTTTAATGCTTTGAAATCTAAGTGTTTTGCCATTTTCCCTAATATGCTAAATTTTGTAAGATTCCGCATGTGTACTGTATGATAAGACTTTCTTTTGTAGATAAGCATTGTATCCTGGTGTCATTTTTACTGCAAAGGCGATGATAATGATGATATTAAGCGTCAAATGAGGTTGTTTTATGCCAGAGCTAACACGTTAATCTGGAGTTTTGGAACTGTTCGTACTCTGTCAAAACGATACTTTTTTAACTATTGTACTTCTATGTATTGCTCACATCTTTGGAGTAAGTTCACAAATCAGTGTATCATAATGATTTCATCGTTAGCGTTGCTTATAACAACGGTTTTAGAATTTTGTTTGGTATTGACAGAAGATTAAGTATCTCGAACACTTTTGTTCAGAGCAACATTTGACTTTCAAAAGTAAACAGCGCCCTTTACGCTCGAAATTTTATATGAGGTTGATGAATAGTGAAACTTCTCTAATTATTGCTGGTATCATAAATATATTATGTATGGTAGCTTGTTCTGGAAACACTTTTTCTGATTGCTATGGCAAGCCAAGTAATGCAAAATTCTTTGAATTGTATGTTTATATTCATAAAAAAGCATTGTTGTGTTCATAAAAATCATGTTTATATTCATGAAAACCATTTTTGTGTTCATAAAAAAAAAAACATTTTGTGTCATGAAACACATTTTTGTGTTCATGAATTTTATGTTTATGTTCATGACAACCATGTTTATGTTCATGAATTTTTTTTTGTGTTCATAAATTTCATGTTTATGTTTATGTTCATAAATTTCATGTTTATGTTCATAAATTTCATGTTTATGTTCATAAATTTCATGTTTATGTTCATAAAAAACATTTTTGTGTTCAAAAAACCATTTTGTGTTCATGAATATATGTTTTGTTCATAAAATCCGTTTTTGTGTTCATAAAACCATTTTTTGTTCTTGAAATTATGTTTATGTTCATAAAGTTTATGTTTATGTTCATGAAAACATTTTTGTGTTCTTGAATTTTATGTTTATGTTCAAGAAACCCATTTTTGTGTCTATGAACCATATTTTTGTGTTCATAGTGTGTTTTTATATTCATAAATCTCATGTCTGTGTTCCTGAAAACAAATTATTTTCATGAATTCGATGTTTATGTTCATGAAAAACATTCATTTGTTCATAGATTTTATGTTTTTGTTCATGAAAAACAATTTGTGTTCATAGATTTCACGTTTACGTGTATGAACCATATGTTTTTCGTAAAATCATGTTTGTGTTCATAAAAAACATGTTTATATGCATGCACTTTTTCAGCGCTAGGTGGCGCTCTGCAGTTCTCAGAGGTGGCCATATTATGACAGACTGAGGTGGCCATATAGACTGATTTGTGGCCGCAGTGTCTTTATCCCTTCACCCTCCGAACACCTGCCCACCACACCGTCAGCGCGGCATATCCCAAAATCCTAAAACGACGCGAGGATGAACCATTCTGTCGAGAACAGATCCGTCTTCGAGTTATTTGCAGACCCCCTAGCTACCTAAGTTTTATTTGTTTTGGTATGGCGTGTTGGCTGTCGCCTGCCGTTCACAGTGTTTTGTCGAGTTTTTTCCCTGAGGACACTATGAATACAGCGAAACACGGACAATTTCTTTCAAAGGCCGAGTTCAGAAGACGTCAGAATGTTTCTGTTGTGAATCAGAGTAGAATTTTCACAGTTTCTGGGGCGAAAACTCCAGCGCGAGATCAGCTGCAGAGACATGGAGGTAGGAATCAGTTCAGCGCGAGGCCACAGTTGCTGATAGTGATACTGAAACTGTCGGCAAGACATAGACATACCATGGAATGAAAACATCAGGCTGGTGAATTTGAGAGTTCTTACTACAGTCTGAACTCCTGTAACAACTGTAAGAGGCCCCTTCAACTTTCACGGTGTATCGGTGAAACGAGGTATGGAGGCGGAAGTATTTTGAGCGTGGCCTGAGGATGTGATACTGTCAACAAAGTACGAACAAGACACATCGAAAAGCAGATAAACGTGGAATGAGAGCTTTGATATCAATAACAAGACAGCAACAGGTATGTCAGTACTTTTATCAGTTAATGTAATCTGCCAAGTGTATATAGGACGTATGTGTCGACACAGTTTACGTATTCTGACAGGAATTGAGGGGGGGGGCACGGGTTGCGTGATGTGTTTGTTGCCCTTGACCTTTAAACCGTATGTCGTACCGTTGACGTAAATCACACAGTGCACTACCAAATCAACATTTTGGATGTTTTATCCTTGTTTTGAATCAGCGTTAAAATGAGAAGCCTGTATTCATGTTCTGTCGTAGATCCATTGAGTGAGAAATGGGACTTTGGACTTTGTTGAACGTTGGATCTGCATTGTATTGTCCCCCTTCACTTATCATCCCTAAATATGTCTAATAATAATAATAATAATAATAATAATAATAATAATAATAATAATCTTTATTCACTAGAAACAACAAAACATTCACAACGTTTGCTTTTCAACTCAAGATGTCGATTTCTTTTGGCTTTTTAGAAATAATATTGGCAACTCAAGAAATGTGATTTTTATTCTCTTTTTTCATGTTTTATGCATTCATGTACAAATAATTGTGCTAATCAAGATTTGAATCATCTTGTGTGTTTTCTTGAGAGTAAATAACTTTTTACTGCATTATTTCTTATAGGAATGATCAATGCTGGCATTGGAGAAAGACATGTGAATGCATTGTTCACAGCAATGTCACTGCCCCTCTCCACAATAAAACATTGAAATGCAAAGAAAGGGAATCTGGAGATGCAATAGTGAGGGTTGCAAAAACTCATGTCATCAGGCCATAGAAGAAGAATGTTCAAAAGCTAAGAAAGCAAGGTAATTATGAAATCTGATAAAAAAAACATGTTACAAAATGTATTGATAATTGTATTATACTAGTAGTTAGGTATATTTGAAACATATATGTTTCACTTATATTATAGCGACCGTTACCATGGATGATGACAGTACAACTATAGGGAAGATACAGGCAGATGTTAGACAGGATATAATCAAGCATAAAGACAATAACCATCTTAAGAAGGGTTTTGCTGATAAACTCTACAAACTCAAAGAAAACCACAAGCAGTTAACAGCCAAAGTGATAAATTATCTTCAGAAGTGTTTCAGCAATGCCATAACCCAGAATCATGGCAATACTATAGGGCTAATTAGTAACCTGAACGCCATTGTACCCCATGCATTTGGAGATCATGGGGGCTGTGATGTGAAGTGGTGTCAGTTTCTGAACCCCCCATTACACTATAAACACAAAAGTCTACCGTATGGCAGGGATTTATATGGCAGTGATCTGAGGCAGGCTTTAGAGAAGCTTGAAGGTCATGCAGACATATGTTATGAATGCAGGTGATCTTTCAAGAATATGGTCATCACAGGGAAATGAAAATATGAATATGGTAATTGCCTCAAAGGCTACAAAAGCTAGACACTACAGTGGCTCTGACAGTTTAAACTTCCGTGTTGCTGATGCAGTTGCTCAGAAGAACTTAATATGTTAGTCAGGTTGGTAGGAAATAATGCAGAGACCAGGTTTCTTAATGTTTCAGATAACGCAGAAGGATAACGCAGAAATGTTTAAAATATAAAATAGAGAAAATAAGAGAAAATAAATTTTTTCTAATTTTCAAGACTCTAATATGCTGATAAATTTTTATAGTGTTTTGTTTTATAAATATTTAGGTAGCGGTAAAGGCTAGAGCGTCAGTTTATAAACTTCAATAAAACTATTAAAATATAAAAGTAGTCAACATTCTCTGTGGAATAAAAAAACTAGACATTTGGGGTCATAGGCATTGCAGAGTTATAGCCGTTGAAACTTCTGAAAAACTGACCAAATAAGAGGAAGTTGGGGAGTCCTTAGTGTATTAACTATGTAGAGGTCCCCTAGCTTTTAAAAAAATGTTTGAAAAGGAAAGTCATTTTTACTGTTTTTCAGGAAAGTTTGACAAGGCAGTGCTGCATTCAGAATGCGTGACTGCTATTGTAAATGCATTTTAAGATTCTTTGAGTGTCAAAGAGGTGTCAAAAGTGAGATTAACCAAAAAGACTGCTCTGTGACTTCAAAAGATGGATGCAAATATGGCTTGTTTTCAACATTTTGACAGAATAACAGTTTTCCTACATAATTTTATACCAATTTAATCCAACCTTTGAAATGAGATATGGACATGGAATTTTTACAGCCTATTAACAAGGTACAGATAAGATTTGTACGGCACAATTTTCCTATATTTGAAGTACTTTTTGAAAAATCACATTTTGAAATTTGAAAGAATTTTTAATAATTTTTTGATATGTAACCCATGTAAAATCATAAAAACAAATTTTATTTACAAATCCTGCCGTACAAATCTTACAATTAATAGTGTCAACATATTTATAACTAATTGGTAATATTAATACTATCCAATTATTATTAAATTCAAATATGTAAGAAATATGAAATATTAAATTTTAATATTGACTGGTGTCATATTTCAAAATCATGGCTGCAAATATACATTTTTATATTCTTTTGAGAAGGTATTAAGTAAGGGAGTTATCCTGAAAATTTGAACTAATATCTTGATTCTAACACTTGAAACTTGACATTAACTCTGAGAAAAGAATTGGTGCAAAAATAGCCTTTTACCGCTATCTAATATTTGACGTTTTCTTCTCTAACGATCAACAAGGTATAATTTCTCATGTGAATCAAATCCTTACAGTTTGTGTTTGTGACTCTTCAGGTCCACATAGAAAGTATGCTGTGCCCTAGCAAATCATGCCAGATATATGGAGCGAAATTGGATGAAAACAAAGAGCTGAGAAAGAAAATGCCAGATTAAAGAAGCAAAGTTGAAGAGATTGAAGGTAGGTAGACTGGATTTATTTTCAAGTATACGTACTACAAAATTTGGATTTTCACTGCGATTTAATTTAGCAGATTTTATCAATCAGTAAACTAGTGAAATTAAAACCCAGTGAAACATAAATGACTTGTAACACACACACATACACTCACACACACACACACACACACACACACAGTGACAGTGTATGACTTGTACACACAGGACATTTATACACACATTGACAGTGTATACACACATGTGTATACACACAGTGACAGTGTATACACACACAGTGTATACACACATTGACATTGTATACACATATTGACAGTGTATAGACACAGAGTGTAGACACACAGTGACTGTGTATACACACAATGACAGTGTATACACACATAGTGTAGACACACAGTTATACACACAGTGACAGTGTATACATAGTGACAGTGTATACACAGTGTAGACACACAGTGACTGTGTATACACACAATGACAGTGTATACACACACAGTGTAGACACACAGTGACTGTGTATACACAGTGATTGTATACACACAGTGACATGTATACACACAATGACAGTGTATACACACAGTGTAGACACACAGTGACAGTGTATACACACAATGACAGTGTATACACAGTGACAGTGTATACACACAGTGTAGACACACAGTGACTGTGTATACACACTATGACAGTGTACAAAATGATAATGTATTCATACACGGTGACTGTTTACACATCCTGTACATGAGTCATCATCATGTACATTGGATTTTCAAAGATACAGGGAACTCTACCTATCGCATTGCTTTGGTTTATGGGATTATTGTTACATCATATTTATCAATCTCTGTTTTGATTTTTTTTAAGTTGAAAGAGAAGAGGACACAAAAGATAGCTGCCATAGAGTTGAGAGAGGGAACAACTTATCAGAAGGAAATCAGTCTCTCTACACCATGCAGCGCAGATGAAATACCTAAACCACTGTCCCCACCTACCAAGATTTTACTACAATCTGGAAATTACACACCTGTTATATTTGATGTGGAAACTACATCTGCATGTATGTTTAATAATATTAATAGAAATATACTTGGATAAGGTTCATTTTCGATATGATGTACTGTATATTGAAATTATAAAGCAGGGTTCTCCTGAGAAAATAATATAGAATACTGACTGATTTACATAACAATACATGTAATTGTTATGGTAATAAGTTTCTATTGTTTAGTAAAAATTAAAGAGTGGAAGCCACTCTATGCTCTGGGGAGAACACGGTAAAAAAAATCAAGTCAATCCAACCTGAGCATATCCTGCTTCAATACTTTTAGATCAAAATCATTTTTATTTTTTGCATGTTAAATATTTTCTGAATTGAAAACTTTGTTACGAATCATAATTTGCTGTAACAGAACTTTTTTTTCATTGCTACTTTTCCAAATTTTGAGCAGTGACAGTTAAGTTTGTGTTTGGCAAAATGACTATACAGTGTGTTGACAAATCATACAATATCAGTTTCAATGTTCTGTTATCTTTCAGATGCATCAGCAGACATCACACAATTCTCAGCTGTGTCTAGTGAACATCAGTTTGAAGAGTATGTCATACCAGATCAGCCAATTTCTCCGATTGCATCAGAAAAGACAAGACTTACCATGAAAAATGGAAACTGTGTTATGAAGGAAATCCTGTGCCAGCAGTCACAAAGGCAGTGTGCATGAAGCGTTTTCTTGATTTTTTCAAAAATTTTGATAATCCAGTTTTGATGGGGCATAATTCTTGTGTATTTGATTGCAGATATATCATTAAGGCAATGAATGAATGTTCTCTTATTGACCAGTTTGTTTGTCAAGTCAACGGTTTGTTGATACTTTACCCATGTTCAAGGCACTTTTCCAAGGGAGAAATTCATACTCTCAGGAGAATCTTGTTCATGACTTTATTGACCAGGTATATGCTGCACACAATGCAACAGCTGATGTAATGATTTTGCAGAAATTACTTGAGACGTGTGATGTTTCTTTGACAACACTCCTTGAATACAGTTTTTCGTCAAAATGGAGAGTTGCTTATCAAAACTACAGAAACCTAGTATCTGCTAATTACAATACACTGCATCCCCTGGTCAGTGGCAAAGTTAAAAGCAAGTCCATGGCACGAAGATTGGCAGGTTCAGGGTTGAATTATTCACACTTACAAATTGCATATCAGAGAGGTGGCTTGGATAGTCTGAAAGAGCTCTTTTGTGAGGATAATTGCGGCTCTGTGAGAGTTACCAAGTCGAGCAGAATTATAAGTAATGTGTATGAATGTTTTTGCAGCAATATGGTAACTTTTGAATTGTTTGTGTATTATTTATGTTTAATTTCTTGCTAACGGATGTAAGAATGAGCAGTAAAAATGAGAGTACTGTCACTTTTCTTAAAATGTCAATTTTGAATTCTTCTTTGTGAGTATTATCAAAATATGTCATGAAATATCAGGGTCACTATGTCAGTTTTCTAAGATACAAGACCGTGAATTTTACCGAAAATATGTTAAAAAATGCTTGTGTCTGCACTTTTTCACCAATGCTTTTTCTGTGGACAAAATCATTCAATGTCGTTTACCTCAAAATGAAGTGTGTGGACCATAAACTTATTTTATCACTATAATTTATTTGTTTGACCGAGCTTTGTGCAAATTTTAATGAAACTGACAACAATACAAGGTGCTCTTCCATTGATTCTCAATGCAAACCTATGGGAAGAAAATATGAAATTTAATGTCTATAAATTTAACGTACTTGATCATTACTTCAAAGAATGCTGGAAATTGCTAGTTTTCAAGTTCATATACTTTTCACTTTAAACATGTTTCACTGTGCTGAATGCGATTATTCATTTTTTAATGTATAATCACTTATAATAATGTTCAGTTGAAAAAACATTACAAAAGTCAAAAGCATTGATGTTGATGATAATGATAATGATGATGATAATGATGATGATGAAATCTGAGAGTTGATTTCTTTGCTAATACACTTCAAGTATATATTGAGCTGGTTTCTTTTCAGAGATGTATAATTATTCTTTTCTATAGATGAGAAAATAAGTAACCAATTATTTGCACATGTTTGTTTGAGTTTTTAAATTTTTCAGTGATTCCTTCAAATTTGTATGAGTTTATAGTTTTATTAGAGGAATATGCACATTTTGTATGATTTTCACTTACATTAGATTTACAGTGCATGTATATTGTTCTTACCTGAATAAATGTGAGATTATCGTACAACATACAAACTAGTACAGACTTTCATGTATTTCAACCCCTCAAATTTTAATGACTGGCAGGCTGTATTTGAACAATTTGTTACTATAGCAAATAATCAACATTGGAGTTAGTACAAGCAGAATTCATGCTGTAAATGCCTTGAGCCAATCGCATGTGGAACAGTTACTCTTAGGGTCAAATACACTGTACAAAACACTCTTTGAGTGTGCATCCCCAATGGTAAGACAGCCATTGATCATCGCGGTGAAAGACAGACTTGCTAAGCCTATCGCCTTTTTCTGGGCATGTCTGGCGAAATTGAGGGCCCGACAGTGTAAATTACTTCAGTGTGCACAATCCCCTTTCACGAGTCCCAATCCACTTTGGCCAATTCAATTCAATTTAGAGATTGCATTAAATCAGGTAGGAACCTGACGGTTTACATAAGTTTCCTGGATGAAATACAAGGGAAGTGTAATACGCTCAAGCTTCCTATGAAATTAATTATCTGCCTTATCCTTATTAAACAAAACTCCCTTTGGCGCACTTTGTTATTTCTGGTGGCATTTTCGACAGGGACTGAAATTCGCAACTGACAGTGCGTTTCTGTGTCATCAGATCTAACGCAACGTTTATTCTGAGGAGAAACGGCGTGTTAGTTACGGACTGGTTACTCCATCACGTGATTCAAACGATTTGCACTGGTGTATAGTTTTATATATCTGCGAGCACAGGTCGCTGATTGCCCGGCTGCCGGGATTGTTTGTCCGTTTTGCTGTGGTAGTCTCGTATCACCAAGAGACCGCAGAGATTACTGAGAGTTGTGTTTACGCGAGGCGAGATAACAGTAATGGACGATCATTTGTCTTCTAGCCAGGGTAGTGTACACTTGCTTTCCTTGTGGCAAAGTTCAGTCGACGTCTTTCCCTGTAATCCCTCGGCACGTTAGCAGAAAACATGCCACTATTCCAGGCATACTACTACAACAAGGTTTTCATGAACACAAAAATGGTTTTCATGAACATAAAAATGGTTTTTATGAACACAAAAATGGTTTTCATAATCACAAAATAGTTTTTATGAACATAAAAATGGTTTTTATGAGCATAAAAATGGTTTTATGAACACAAATTAGTTTTATGAACACAAAAAATACTTTTTATGAACATAAACGTGGATCTCCTGAACAAAAAAAAAGCTTTTATGAACACAAAAATGGTTTTGATGAAGTTAAACATAAAATTCATGAACACGAAATTGGTTTCCATGAACATAAACATGGAATTTATAAACACAAAAATAGCTTTTATGAACACAAAAATGGTTTTCATGAACATAAACATAAAATTCATGAACACAAAAATGGTTTTCATGAACATAAACATGGAATGCATGAACACAAAAAATGATTTTTATGAACACAAATATAGTTTCATGAACATAAAAATGGTTTTCATGAACATAAACATACAATTCATGAACACAAAAATGGTTTTCATGAACATAAACATGGAATTCATGAACACAAAAATGATTTTTATGAACACAAATATAGTTTTCTTGAACATAAAATGGTTTTCATGAACATAAACATAAATTCATGAACAAAAATGGTTTTCATGAACATAAACATGGAATTCATGAACACAAAAATGATTTTTATGAACACAAATATAGCTTTCATGAACATAAAAATGTTTTCATGAACATAAACATGGAATTTATGAACACAAAAATGGTTTTCATGAACATGAAAATAAAATTCATGAACACGAAATTGGTTTTGATGAACATAAACATGGAATTCATGAACACTAAAATAGCTTTTATGAACACAAAAAAGGTTTTGATGAACATAAACATAAAATTCATGAACACAAAAATGGTTTTCATGAACATAAATATGGAATTCATGAACACAAAAATGATTTTCATGAACACAAACATAGTTTTTATGAACATAAAAATGGTTTTGATGAACATAAACATAAAATTCATGAACACAAAAATGGTTTTCATGAACATAAACATGGAATTCATGAACACAAAAATGATTTTCATGAACACAAATATAGTTTTCATGAACATAAAAATGGTTTTCATGAACATAAACATAAACATTCATGAATACGAAAATGGTTTTCATGAACATAATCATGGAATTCATGAACACAAAAATAGTTTTTATGAACACAAAAATGGTTTTCATTAACATAAAAATAAAATTCATGACACAGTAAACTGGTTTTCATGAACATAAACATGGAATTAATGAGCATAAACATGAAATTCATGAACATAAAAATGGTTTTCATGAACATAAACATGGAATTCATGAACACAAAAATGATTTTTATGAACACAAATATAGTTTTCATGAACATAAAAATGGTTTTCATGAACATAAATATAAAATTTATGAACACAAAAATGGTTTTCATGAACATAGACATGGAATTTATGAACAAAAAATAGCTTTTAGAACACAAAATTGTTTTCATTAACATAAACATAAAATTCATGCACACAAAACTGGTTTTCATGAACATAAACATGGAATTCATGAACATAAACATGAAATTCATGAACACAAAAATGGTTTTCATGCACATAAACATGGAATTGATGAACACAAAGCTGTTACTATGAACACAAAAATAGTTTTCATGAACATAAAAATGGTTTTGATGAACATAAACATGGAATTCATGAACGCAAAAATGGTTTTCATGAACATAAACATGGAATTCATGAACACAAAAATGTTTTTGTGAACATAAAAATAGTTTTCACGAATTTTGCAACACTTGGCTTGCCATAGATTGCTTTTAAAGTTTTTCTCTGTCTGATATTTTCATTTCAATTGTGTATTAGTTTTTAAGTTTGTGTCCCCCTTTTTTCTGTATATTTTTGGTGTATGAGCTGGCTCTCGAAATAAATAAATAAATATTACCTATATACAACCTATGAAGAGCCATCAAATCACCAATCTGTTTTACTGAATCATATTCAAGCAGTAACACGATTCGATGATTGAATGGTTGAAGATTATGAAAAGCTGATATTTGCCGTTTATGAACCGAGACTTTTTTCTCACTTTTCCTCTATGGACTATGTGCTCTCGAGCCTCGTTGTGGATAAACGAACTTTTATTCGTTCTGTCCCTCTTTAAAATTTCAGTTATTTATAGTATTCAAACATTTGAAACATACTATAAGGTATTTTTACAAGTCTAATCACTCGTGGAAAAGGATACGTCTAATTTTTGTTGTTTTACATCCCCTATGCGTCTATTACTCAAGATGAATATTTGACCGAAATATTATTTCGGTCAAATATTTAAAATGTATCCCAGTTTTTTTTATAAAAAAAGATGAAATGTTTTTTGACTGTATGCTTGCTTTGTCACTTGACATTCAGCATTGACAACATCCTAGTAAGAAAGTTGTCTTTACAGCGATTTCGTATCACTCAACGAACTATATATTGTTATTTAATTTCTCCTCTATAGGAAATTAACAAGAATGAAGAAATAACACAGTCAAAAAAGAAAATGGAATTATTTCAAAGAGTTCATATCTCAGTGTGCAAGACTTTGTTGGCAAATGGTTGTACAAACACCACCTCTGCTAATCGAAACTTCTTTGCGGCATTTTGATAGACGCAATCACGATATCTCAACGGTACAGGAGTACGATGAAACCTCCGAGCCGATATCTTCATCACAAGTACAATATCTGTGGCCATAATTTATCAAGTGATCAACGAGAACAAGGTCAACATAAAGCGAGGTGAAGTACTTGTGCAGCCAATTGGGTAAGCAGTGTATCCTCTTCCACAGAAATGAAATTGCATTATGTCTAAGCTGCATACTTTTTGAGCTCAGTATTACAATCAGAAAATTGCAAATCGATGTATTTACTGACCTTTGAAAAAGTATGTTCACTAGCATGGCATTAATGTGAAGCAATAAAATATTATGCTTTGATTCGAATTCAGTGCTTGATAATATAAGAAATTTGAATGTAAATGAGGTCAATAGGAGAAAAAATGTAAACTAACGTAGATTACATGTTACGATTCAAAGATTCAGATAACAGCTCGTTTTCTGCACTCAGCCACAATACAGTAGCACACATCAACTGGAAGCCAAAGTTTTTTGAGCAGATTTTGTGTTAGCCTCTTGATGTACAAAAAGAGCGAGGGAAATTGTTAGCCGTTTGCTCATCAGTCTGAATCAGGTCGAGAAATAATTGATTAACTCTGCTTGTAATTTACTAGAGCTGCCAAATGTATTTGTGTGCGCTTTCTAGGCAATTGTCCAATCATTTATACTACAACGTTCTTATAACATAGGTTTATGTTCTGGATTCTCTAATAAGCCTCCAAATGTAAACCCAAGCCAGCGGTCACTATGAATGCATTGCACCTGAAAATTACACTTATCATGGATAAAATACCCAGATTAAGGATGGCTAAATAGAAAGTAATGGTTTTGCAGTTTTAAATGACCGTGCAATCCATGTCTCTGGCCCATTTGCAATCTTGTATTAATGCTCTAAGTCTCAAGGTCAACAATGAACCAAGTCCCTGAACTCGCGACTTGATCATTCAACACAGTGGAATACAAGTAATTAAAATATAAGATTTCGAAATTCGTTGAGTAATTTAAATCTTCTTTACCTTAAAGTTTATTGGAAAAAATTGTTTTAATTTTAGTTTTCTCGTTTATTTAAGTTCGACTTTTTGTCATTATGTGAATTCAATTTGGGTAAATAAGGGAATACAGGGATCTCTACTGAAGATCGCTAGGCTACCCTAGATAAATTAGGTTTAATTAAAGACAGTAACATTTCAAATTAAGGACTCCTGCAATCGTAAATCATACACGTCTCATTATGATCAAGCGGGCGATATTTTTTTCGGATCAAACTTTGCTGTGACAGGAGGTACTATAATTATTATTAAGTTGAGAGCTCTTGGTTGGCAAGGCTAACGAGGGTTACCATTCTGTCACACGCATCCTCACAGGAATATAGAAAATAGGTTTTATTTTTGAGCTTACCATCACGTTTAATTTTATTGATCACGTCCTTGTCCTCTTCATTGTGCAAGAATTCTGTCCATCGAATCTTTTCTCCTCTTTATTGCCGTCAACATTTCTCGTGGTGTTGGTTTTCCATTTACTTGGTAAAAGTTTCATACTTTTATTTAGTCAGGATTCCCTTGAATGCTTAAGTTTTGTCTGTAATCATATAAACCTTTCAATATAGGTATATTTTGTTTTAAATACATGCATTTTAGGAGCTGACTGAATTACAATGCAATTATTAATTTGTTACTTTTTGTGATATTTACGGATGTAGTGTGCTAACAGCTATGGTACTCTTACCCTTTCACTGGGCAAAATGCTTGATATTCAACAATATATACACATATGCTGATTCTGCACACGAGTCAAATACGTTAATCATACACGTTCGTATACTAATGAAATGCAAAACTACAGTGTACACTGAGTGTATAAAGATCTGCATTGCGTATACTCATAATCTGCATTCGCTACGCATATCAACGTCTTGGAAAGTTCCATACAGAAAGATATACGTTATGTATGAAATAAATAATGTGTTCCATATACGTCAATATACGTTGTTAAGGTGAGAAAACGAACAAAAAGGTGAACTCAGCAATTCCCTTTTAAAACGAAATTTATTACGAAAAATAAATAAAACTAATCGCTAAGTCAAGGGATAGAATACAAACTGTAAAAGTTTACAGGCTACTTATCTCAGCTGGGACGCCAAAGCTCCATGTCAGACAGTGAGACAGACAAATGTAGTCTTTTGGCTTGCTTGCAGGCTTTGTATTACCCCTATTTGTAACAATCAACCCTATTTGTAACAAAATTTAATTTTCAAAAAAATTTTGCCATATATGCTGAAATATTAATAAAATATGCATATTTGTATGTTTCAGGGCAATTTTCTTTTTTTTTTCTTGTCAAAACTCATTTTTTCGAAACTGCTTTTGTTACAAATTGGGTTGATTGTTACAAATAGGGGTGGCATAGGTCAACCCTATTTGTAACAATCAACCCTATTTGTAACAAAACCTAAATTTCAAAGAAACTTGGCCGTATTTGATGAAATCTTGATGAAATATACATATAAGTATGTTCGGGGGCAATTTTCTTTGTTTTCCTTGTTGAAACTCATTTTGTACGAAAATGCTCGTGAGATTAAATTTCGTTGTGCAGGTTGCCTAGTATAAGAGCCCTACTCGTTAGATATAATCAAGTCGTGCATATACATGCCAAAGGTTTGTTCGGGGCAATTTTCACGATTTCGGTCAAAAATGTTAAAAATCTTGTTTTCTGACCGAAATCATACTAAACCTATATGGGTCAACTTTTGTTACAAATTGGGTTGATTGTTACAAATAGGGTTGAAGTGTCAACCCTATTTGTAACAATCAACCCTATTTGTAACAAAATTTAACCAACTTGAAACAAAACCTAATTTTCTACAAAACTTGGCCGTATTTGATGAAATCTTGATGAAATATACATATTAGTATGTTTTGGGGCAATTTTTATTTTTTCCTTGTCGAAACTCATTTTTTCCGAAAATGCTCGTTAGATTAACTTTCGTTGTTCAGGTTGCCTAGTATAAGAGGCCTACTCGTAAGATATAATCGAGTTGTGCAGATAGGTTTGTTTCGGGGTAATTTTCACCATTTTCGGTCAAAAATGTTAAAAATCTTGTTTTCTGACCGAAATCATACTAAACCTATATTGGGTTAACTTTTGTTACAAATTGGGTTGATTGTTACAAATAGGGTTGACGTGTCAACCCTATTTGTAACAATCAACCCTATTTGTAACAAAATTTAACCAACTTGAAACAAAACCTAATTTTCTACAAAACTTGGCCGTATTTGATGAAATCTTGATGAAATGTACATATTAGTATGTTTGGGGCAATTTTTATTTTTTCCTTGTCGAAACTCATTTTTTCCGAAAATGCTCGTTAGATTAACTTTCGTTGTGCAGGTTGCCTAGTATAAGAGGCCTACTCGTAAGATATAATCAAGTTGTGCAGATAGGTTTGTTTCGGGGCAATTTTCCCCAATTTCGGTCAAAAATGTTAAAAATCTTGTTTTCTGACCGAAATCATACTAAACCTATATGGGGTTAACTTTTGTTACAAATTGGGTTGATTGTTACAAATAGGGTTGACGTGTCAACCCTATTTGTAACATCAACCCTATTTGTAACAATCAACCCTATTTGTAACAAATTTATACCAACTTGAAACAAAACCTAATTTTCTACAAAACTTGGCCGTATTTGATGAAATCTTGATGAAATATACATATTAGTATGTTTGGGGCAATTTTTATTTTTTCCTTGTCGAAACTCTATTTTTTCCGAAAATGCTCCTTAGATTAACTTTCGTTGTGCAGGTTGCCTAGTATAAGAGGCCTACTCGTAACATATTATCGAGTTGTGCAGATACATGCCAAAGGTTTGTTTCGGGGCAATTTTCCCCAATTTCGGTCAAAAATGTTAAAAATCTTGTTTTCTGACAGAAATCATACTAAACCTATATTGGGTTAACTTTTGTTACAAATTGGGTTGATTGTTACAAATAGGGTTGACGTGTCAACCCTATTTGTAACAATCAACCCTATTTGTAACAAAATTTAACCAACTTGAAACAAAACCTAATTTTCTACAAAACTTGGCCGTATTTGATGAAATCTTGATGAAATGTACATATTAGTATGTTTTGGGGCAATTTTATTTTTCCTTGTCGAAACTCATTTTTTCCGAAAATGCTCGTTAGATTAACTTTCGTTGTGCAGGTTGCCTAGTATAAGAGGCCTATTCGTAAGATATAATCAAGTTGTGCAGATAGGTTTGTTTCGGGCAATTTTCCCCAATTTCGGTCAAAAATTAAAAATCTTGTTTTTTGACAGAAATCATACTAAACCTATATGGGTTAACTTTTGTTACAAATTGGGTTGATTGTTACAAATAGGGTTGACGTGTCAACCCTATTTGTAACAATCAACCCTATTGTAACAATCAACCCTATTTGTAACAAAGTTTAACCAATTTGTGACAAAAGCTAATTTTTTCTGCCGTATTTGATGAAATCTTGATGAAATATACATATTAGTATTTTCGGGGCATTTTCTTTGTTTTCCATGTCGAAACTCATTTAACTACTCATTAGATAAAATTTTCGGCTCGCAGGTTTTTAGGGATAAAGGCCTCCATCTAACAGGTAATCATGTTTTTCAGATACATGCCAAAATTTGGTGGGCGGCATCAGTCACTAATTTTGGTCAAAAATGCAAAACAAATCTTCTTTAATGACAGAAGTCATACTAATCCTATTTATATCAAAAGTTAACGCTATTTGTAATTCGTAAAACCAAAAAAAATTTTGCTCTTCCAATAACATGGTTTCAAAACAGGGCAGGTAGGTCGGGCTGGTTTTTTTCCCCTATATTTTCTTTTAAATATGCACTTTTCAGGGGTCCAGGGCGATCTAATACTTACCACAACATTTCCAGAAAAAGCGTATCATACATATTAAAGGACTAAATACATAAAAGACGTCGACGTCCCAAGCAAAAATCAAATATCAGGTGACGAACACGTGATTTTACGGGGGGTTTTCTGTCTTTTGTTACTTCCGTGTTTACGTTGCGCTAAAAAGTTTTGGGTCGCAGGCAAAAAAAATAGGGTAGGTCGGGTTATCGGAACACGACAACTTTTTTCTTTTGCCTATCCTATCCATCTGCAGGCCACCGAGACTTTGGTCGGCCTCTGTAAAGGATGCTTCATAGTAACTTAAATCATCATCAAACTTTAAATTTTAAAATCTTTCAATCACGTCGGCCTTGAGTTCGATATTTTCCTCCTTCAGTCGTATTTTTCTCAATATTACCTCAATAATAATGCCGTACAGCAATGGCAATGCCGTAAAATCGATAATTTTATCAAGCTTCAGCAGCCGAAAACCACATGGAATTAAGGCAGAAAGGACCCATCATGTAGTTACTCATAATCCAAGCCAGGCACAGATAGGTGAGACACTACACATATGGTGTCCAAAGCTAGATAGTGGAGTCGTTTATGTTCCAGATACCTTCGATCTGGTATTTGACCTTATAGTATCGGTCACCCAAATAACCGAGTAGTTTAGAATATCACAAAAAATATAATCAAGTGCATTGTTTTAGAATTCGAGGGACAGATACTTCTGGAAGTGAGTAATCATAATTTTATTGAATGTTATCGTGATCCCTATGAACTTAAAAAGTAGAGATGAAACGTGATTCTGAAGAGTATTCAGAACGAAAATCTCCGAATCTAAAAAGTGGTGAGGCCGATGCAGATAATAACATCGTTTTGACAGTCTACCTCTTGAGGTTTATGATACGAAATATGCCATGCACTTGACTCATCCCTTCATCAAAGGTCATAGGGTTACTTATCCATCAGCGCTCGGCAGCAACATCCAGTGGGAAATTACCCTTGTGTCTCTGCCTCCCAGTTAATTGTCAGTGAAAATCTCCCTACAGCAGGTTATACAAACTGACGAATATTCAATTTGGATATTAAAATGGTGGTAGACTTCATGACACTACTGACACTGGAAATGCATTCAACATTTAAATTTACAGTTGAGAAATACCTAAAAAAACAACATATTCCAACGTTGAAATATTTCAGGGCTCAAAGCAAAACTAAGAAATCATTCTTGATATTAAAACAAATGCAAAACCAACCGAACGTTCCAATGCCTGCTCAGAGGATCACCCAAAAACAACCTTTAAGGACCCATCAAAGGCGAAATTCTTAGATACTCGCCTACATGCAATATCCAATCGATTTCAAGAAAAAAGTAGAATTCTTCACAAGCAAATTGATAGACACAATATGCACGGCAACATAAACCAAACAGAATCCATACTCAAAAAAGTAAATAGAAAAACAAACAATCAAACATTCACAACATAAAATGACTTGATCTTCACAACAACATTCAGGCTCAACACATATCAAAACAAAGGATAAAAAAGAAAGCCCGTCAAAATATTTGGAAGAACTTGATAAGTGGGAAGCAATTAAAACCCTTTTGCCGAAACAACCAACAAGAGCCTACCATAAAACAAGTGTATAAATTAAAGCAGCGGCATTGAGGGTTCAAATGAATCCAAACAAATGCCAAGGCCGTATCTGTGATGAATTATCTGAAAATTAGGTAAAACGTCACCACAAGGAACCTTCATACAAAATGTCAAAGCAATTGGACGAGTAGATTCTAAGAAGAAGATTTTTGACCTGCTTTTTTAGCAAAAATGGCGAAATTGCCAAAAAAGAGTCGTGCATAGATCAGCACAATTCAATACTTCTTGAGAGAATTATCTCCAGAAACCTGTATACCAAATTTCAAAACAAACAACCTCGCATTTTAGAAAACATATTTTTTCAAAAACGACATATTTCCCCAAAATATAGACCTAAATACGCATATTTCATCAAGATTCATCAAATACGGCCAAGTTTTTGAAAATTAGGTTTTGTTACAAAATTATTAAATTTTGTTACAAATAGGGTTGTTTCTTACAAATAGGGTTGATTGTTACAAATAGGGTTGCACGTCAACCCTATTTGTAACAATCAACCCAATTTGTAACAAAAGTTAACCCAATATAGGTTTAGTATGATTTCGGTCAGAAAACAAGATTTTTTAACATTTTCGACCAAATTGGGAAAATTGCCCCGAAAAAACCTTTGGCATGTATCTGCACAACTCGATAATATGTTACGAGTAGGCCTCTTATACTAGGCAACCTGCACAACGAAAGTTAATCTAACGAGCATTTTCGGAAAAAATAAGTTTCGACAAGGAAAAAATAAAAATTGCCCCAAAACATACTAATATGTATATTTCATCAAGATTTCATCAAATACGGCCAAGTTTTGTAGAAAATTAGGTTTTGTTTCAAGTTGGTTAAATTTTGTTACAAATAGGGTTGATTGTTACAAATAGGGTTGATTGTTACAAATAGGGTTGACACGTCAACCCTATTTGTAACAATCAACCCAATTTGTAACAAAAGTTAACCCAATATAGGTTTAGTATGATTTCTGTCAGAAAACAAGATTTTTAACATTTTTGACCGAAATTGGGGAAATTTGCCCCGAAACAAACCTATCTGCACAACTTGATTATATCTTACGAATAGGCCTCTTATACTAGGCAACCTGCACAACGAAAGTTAATCTAACGAGCATTTTCGGAAAAAATGAGTTTCGACAAGGAAAAAATAAAAATTGCCCCAAAACATACTAATATGTACATTTCATCAAGATTTCATCAAATACGGCTAAGTTTTGTAGAAAATTAGGTTTTGTTTCAAGTTGGTTAAATTTTGTTACAAATAGGGTTGATTGTTACAAATAGGGTTGACAAGTGACACGTCAACCCTATTTGTAACAATCAACCCAATTTGTAACAAAAGTTAACCCCATATAGGTTTAGTATGATTTCGGTCAGAAAAACAAGATTTTTAACATTTTTGACCGAAAATCGTGAAAATTGCCCCGAAACAAACCTTTGGCATGTATCTGCACGACTTGATTATATCTTACGAGTAGGGCTCTTATCCCTAGGAACCTGCACAACGAAATTTAATCTCACGAGCATTTTCGTACAAATGAGTTTTGACAAGGAAAACAAAGAAAATTGCCCCCGAACATACTTATATGTATATTTATCAAGATTTCATCAAATACGGCCAAGTTTCTTTGAAATTTAGGTTTGTTACAAATAGGGTTGATTGTTACAAATAGGGTTGACACGTCAACCCTATTTGTAACAATCAACCCAATTTGTAACAAAAGCAGTTTCGGAAAAATGAGTTTTGACAAGGAAAAAAAAGAAAATTGCCCTCAAACATACTAATATGCATATTTCATTAATATTTCAACATATATGGCAAAGTTTTTTTGAAAATTAAATTTTGTTACAAATAGGGTTGATTGTTACAAATAGGGGTGATACGTGTCACCCCTATTTGTAACAATCAACCCAATTTGTAACAAAAGCAGTTTCGGAAAAATGAGTTTTGACAAGGAAAAAAAAAGAAAATTGCCCTCAAACATACAAATATGCATATTTTATTAATATTTCAACATATATGGCAAAGTTTTTTTGAAATTAAATTTTGTTACAAATAGGGTTGATTGTTACAAATAGGGGTAATACAGGCTTGAGGTTGCACAAAGTCCACAAAATAAATCCAGCGTTGCTTTGAAGGTCTTGAACAGTCTTGAAATTAATACTACTGGAGTTTCCAAGAGTCTTGAAGTAATACGCGGGTGACACGATCCCAAATGTCTTACTGAAAACTGTGCAGTCCGCTATTCATACTCAAATGGTTACACAAGAGAATATAAAATAAATCTATAACTTTTATTGATATGCTAATCACTGCTCTAAAAATATGTCAATTTACGCGACTAATTGAATTCCTAGAAGGTTCAAAATATGACAAATTGAATTCAAGTCGTGAGGTTGTTGAGGACAGTGACCTTGAGAATGTTCCGGACTAATTAATCACAGGTCATGAGGGGGGAAACATCCTACATATCACACCCCTCTTCAAAAAAGATTTTTTTTCCAAAGACAAATTTCTTTTACAAATAAAATATTAAAGTGTTAACAACTATAAACTCTAAATAGAGAGAATCAGTCTTCAATCAAATTATCTCTGCTCTTGATATTTCTGAAGTAAAGGTTACACTCCTGAAACATTACACTTCATCTAAACAATTTCTGATTGTTTTCATTTAATTTCTGCAGGATAACAAAAGGTTTGAGATCAATATAAACCACTATTGGCTGATTTGACGAAGTAACATAAACTTCAAAATGCTGCAAAGCTAATATAAAAAACAAACAACCCTTTTTCAATTATAGAGTAGTTTCTCTGCGATGTGTTAAATTTGCATCAAAAGTAGCAAACAGGATGATCTATACCGTGATTATTCTCATGCAATAAAACAACATCAGAAGCTGTATCACTAGTAGCTACAGCTTATTTGAATGGCAAACTGAAATCTTGTGCAGACAAGACTGGGCACTTTGCAGCATGGCTTGAAAGAGGCACTCTTCCTCGGTAACATTTTAAAAACACATTTTTAAAAGCCAACGGTCGATATTTGACGCGGCGACTGCGCGCAGATCGCGAGATAAGGGTTAAAACATGTCCTCAAAAAAATGTTTGAATTCCGGTGGCCCACCTACTAATTCAGCTTCCGAACATCGAACGTTCGGCACGGGGGCCATTGTCAACTAAGATATGGAGTACGAGTCTAAGCTGACGCTGCTGTTCGCCACAGTACCACTCGCGTCGGTGATCGACCATGCCCCTTGGCAGAAAGCTGAGTCTTACTGTCTTGGCGAAAAAAACGAAAAAAACAATTTTTGCTGATTCCACCAGAATTCGCATAGATGACTCGCACAGTTAGGTATGGTTGATACATAGCGGCTGTCGCACAGCGAACCATACCTAACTGTGTGGCAGACGACAAAATGTAGTCATCGGCATATATTTTACACTTAAAAACTGATAATTCTTGGGCATTGGTTAAAAATATAATACAACTGATTAAGAATAATGAAAGCGACAAAAACTAAGGAGAAGTTTAAAAAAAAAAACTTACTTGAGGTAAAGGCATAATGCTGTATATAAAGTCTTCGCAGTTGGAGGTAAATTAATTGCGCCGTGCGAACTTATTATGGATTCCCTAGAATATCGTTAGTTAGCACAACAACAATCCTTCGAGAGATTTCGGGTCATAATCAGAAACGATCGTAAAACTTCGGGATGTGAAAAATACGCTCGGGAATGACATGTTTTTATCGATATCTCGCGATCCGCGCGCAGTGGCCACGTCAAATATCGACGGCATTAAAATGTGTTTTAAAAAAGTTACCAAGTGGGAGTGCCGCTTTAAGTGCATCAAATGCCCGTTGGCATTGTTCTGACCAAACAAACTACTTCTTTTGAGGGCGGTCTGTTCTGCAATCCACGGAAGCAGATTTACGAAACGCTCTAAAAACACAAAATCAGTTGTGTTTTGCATCAAAGTTTCAGCCATCTGTTACTTAACTGTCTGGGAGCAGTGTTCAAGTAACAAAGTGAACATTTTGTTCCTGTATAGAAGGATTTTTGTTAGTTTTGGTACCAAACAAGCCAGTTGTCCACGGCGAGTCAAGACAATACACAGTACGCACAGGTGGTTGCTGACAACCTGAATACTACAGCCAGCAAAGACAGCGCTGAAGTTCTACCGCTCTTTCTCAAACAATCAGACGTGAAACCAAAAGATAGTAACCACTGGCTAAGAGGTGAGGAGGTATTAGCAGCAATAGCAGAAGTCGTGCAATCGATAGCCTTGGAAGGATTACAACAATTAAGGGGAATGTGGCTGATTTATCTCAGTGATGAAGCTGATAGAAAAATTTTACTTCAGCACGGACTAGCACTACGGGGTAAGTCTGTTCCGCTATGGGGACAAAACCCTTTAGTAGAGAACTGCATAAAAACTGGTTCAGAGTAACCATATAAGACTTGCCTCTATCGCTTGATGCAAGTGCGATTATGACCACTCTTAACAACATTGGCATGCAGTTAAAAACAAACAAAACTCGTCTAAAGTGAAGGTTCGGAGGCAAGCTGACTAACATCTTGAATGAATATCGGTCTGTGTATATTGAATAGCCGAAATCGCCGTTACCAAACTCCATTAAAATCGGAAAACTTTCGGCTAAGATCATTTGCAAACACCCCATGGCAAATTCCCAACAACGCTGCGGTAAATGTCTTGAGGAGGGACATTCAAGTTCCGTGTGCACAAAGCCGGTAATTATAGTGCAGGAAATGTTCAGGAGATGGACACATTGCAAGAGACTGTAAAACAACCAGAAAGACACGGTCAACGACCCTCCAACAAAGTAGCGTCAAAGTAAAGCAGATGAAGTGCCGATAGAAAGAGAAAGTACTTCAAAGACTGCAACTGTCATTCAGAAGGGTAAAGCGACCACAGCATCCGACGGAAAGAGCAAGATTCTACTATTGCTTTTTTACCGGAGAGTAGAGGAAACCAGTCGAAAACAGCTGTAACGTCAGGGGTGACGGTGAACGATACGATATGTTCGGGAGAAGACGTCTCGGAGTTACCTACAGAATCGCCACCATTATTTACGTCAACAACTGTGAAGAAAATAGACACCAAGAAGAATCTTAAAAGAAGATGAAAAGTTACGATCCTAATGACGAACAATATCAGATTTATTACCCTGCACGTCAGGGGTTTCAACGAGGAAAACCTAGCGACAACATATCTTTCGATGGCTTAAATTTCAAAAGACAAGGTTGCAATTCTACAAGAACTGCACGGAGACGGAAGAGACACTGATCTGTGGGAAAAAGAATGGTGTGGCAGAATTTTCTATTCGAAAGGTGACATATACATATATCAGAGGTACAGCTATATTGTTCGTCATAATTTTCGCATTGACGTTGACACTATGTGGAACGACAATGATGGCCGAATTATCATAATAAATAGGAGTCACAATGGTTTGAAAATGTCAGTCTGTGGTATTTACGCCCAAGTGATAAGAAACAAAGAAAATATTTTTCGAGAAATGCAATTACGTCAACGATAATTCTTTGTACGAAAACACAATAATGGTAGGTGATTTCAATTGCGCACTGGACAAAAACATGGAGAGAGTATCCAATGCAAAATCACGCCGTACAAATGACAGCTCTACAGCCGTTTTACGGAATTTCATTCAGCGTTTTAATCTATGTGACGTCTAGCGAAAGTAGCGCCCAGGAAAACGTCAGTTCACATGGCGCAGACTCACACCGTCGCCCGTTCAGAGCCGTCTACACTATGTATTTCTTGCGAAGTATCTTCTTCGTCAAGTCAAGAAGACAGACAGACATCAGACCTGTCATACTGTCTGACCATATGGCTGTATTCCTGGAGATTCAGTAAGCGTTGACAAGAGGGGACCAGGAACATGGAAATTCAATATATATTTTCGGAAAAAAGAAGAATTCCTTACAAATGTAAATAAATATACAGAACTGTCAAGATAAAAGAACTAAAACAAAGAAATACAAACTTAAAAAGCAGCTACAAGAATACGAAAGATTAATGATAATAAATCCATCGGATGAAAATATACAGAGATATGGTGAAAATGAGAAGCAGCTTGAAGATCTATGCACGTTATTATCAGAAGGGGCACAAATACGATCTCGCGCCACTGGAATGAAAAGCGGCAAATAAGCACCATGCAAGTACTTTGTAAATATGGAAAAACATAACGCCGCAAAAAAAGAAAATAAAGAGCTGGTGACAAGTGATGGAAAACAGGTGACAGACACAGATGGAATTATTTGAGAACAGCGAAACTTCTACAGTGAACTGTATCGGCACAGAGAAAGTGGAATGACGTTGGAGAGTTTTCAAATCTGACACAGTTTTACCACAGCTATGTGATTCACAGTAGGATCTATGCGAAGGTCTTCTCACAGAAGAGGAATGTCTGAACAATTTGAATTTTATCGTTTCTTCTGACAAGACATTAAATATTTAGTTATTTCATCTTTTAATAGCGCTTTGAATTTTGGCGAACTTTCAACTTTACAAAAGCGAGGTATGATATCACTCTTATTAAGAAAAGGCATGGAAAGTGATTTAACTAATTGGAGGCCTGTGTGGATGTTGATATTGATAGCAAGATTGCTACAAAGGTATTATCAAACAGGCTGAAATGTGTTTTTGCCTTTTGCCATTGATTGTGATCAAACTTGTCACACGAAAGAACATTATATTGGCGAAAATATTCGTCTCATCTCTGATATTCTGCACTATACAAACAATAACAACTTAGAATGTGAAATTTTGTTTATTAGTTATGAAAAAGCTTTTGACAGTGTGAACTGGAATTTTATGTTTGACGTATTGAAAAGGTTTAATTTTGGTCACAATCTTATTGAATGGTGAATGTTTTATACGCCAACATTTCTAGCAGCATTTAGTATAAAGGTTGGAATTCTGAATATTTTTCACTTCAGAGAGAGATACGACAGGGTTGTCCTCTCTCTGCATTACTATTTTTAATTGTCATAGAAGTTATTGCATGTAAAGTTAGACAACACAGGCAGATTTCCTGTATTCTATTCCAAATAACAACTCTGCGAAAATCTTTTTACCAGCTGATAATACGACAATATTTGTAAAAGATAAGGGTTCTATTAAAAATTGTTTTTAATGGTATAGGGATTTTTATAAGTGCTGTGGATTAAAAATAGGTAGTCAAAGTCGAAAGCGATGTGGGGGGTAAAGATAAAACTGTACTAATAAGGTGGATGGGATTGAATGGACAGATGAACCTGTGAAAACCCTTTGAGTTCATTTTGGGTGTGATCCTGAAAAATGCAAAGAGTTAAATTGGTCAAATAAAATAAAAAAGCTTGAAAATACTTTAAATACATGGGGCAGAAGAAATTTAACACATTATTGGAAAGTTGTATAGTGAAAGCCTTAGATATTTCGCTAATTCTGTTTTAGCTTCAGTATTCGGTATACCGATGGAGTGAAAGCTAAAGTGCGTGAACTTGTTGACGTTTTTATCAAAAGAAACGTCAAATTAAACAAAAACACTTGAAAACGACTACCACAAGGGTGGCGTCAAGAGTATCAATGTTGATAAACAACTTCATACTATAAATGCCATTTGGGTAAAAAGATTGGTTTCTAGCAAAGGCAGTATTTGGGATGAAATACAATGGTATTACTTTACTATCGATGAGTCATGTGATGTACTACAACAAAAATGAAGAAATGTATCGTCATCAATACCTTATTTTTTATGACAGTGTTTTAAATGACTGGTACATGGCATGTGATAATGTCATTGCAAAACGAAATGTAACGCAAATGTGGTGTAGGAAATATCATATTTTTTACAAGTCACTTATAAGAGGGACTTTGCATTATGGTTTATACACAGATGGTCAATTTATTCCAATAGACAGAATCACTTGTAGATCCATCTATTGTGTTCTCCTACAGCAACAATTGTCTAACATTGATAAACTTGCAATCGATAAATGGTATGCATCACTAGGAGTAAATAATTTCAAAAAAAAACAAAAAACAAAAAAAAACACTTGTTCACAGACAGATGATTTGGGAGGATATTTGTATATGTACGAAATAAATTAATTAAGAGAATTTCAATGGAAATTACTACATTGGTTACTACCATGTAATAAGCATTTGTATTATTGAAAAAAAAATCGATTCTGTGAATTGTTATGTATGTCGTGTTCCAGATTCTTCGGAACATAAATTTCTGGAATGCCAAGTGGCAAAACGTCAATGAGTAAAAATCAGCATTTATTTTGAGTAAAATGTACTTGTGACGAATGTTGACATTATTTTCAACTCTAATGCAGAATAAATTGGAGAAGTTATCAAACTGTTTATTTTGCTAGGAAAATTGTCCATTCATAAATATTGGCTCGCCGATGGAAAAGTACCCATAGATGTACTGTTCAGACAGGAGTGTGTTGTAAGATATATGGTTGAGAAAAACGAAAAGATAGAAAAGTTGAGTTTTTGAAAAAAAAATGAAATATGTTAATTAGTGTAGTTGCTTTGTAGTTTTCAAGAATATTTTATTTGCCGTAAGGCACTATCGATGTGAAACTCCTGGCGAATTTGAAATAAAATAAAAAAGACAAACTTTTCATTCTTCTAAGTAAGTTAGTCAAAGGCTCAGTAATTTTAGAGAAAATTGGACAGAATTTTCTGTAGTAACCAGCCATAACGAGGAAAGCGCGTCAGTTGTCGTTTGCAATTTGGTACGGGAAAGCTCGCCAGGATTTCTGAATTTGACTGAGCCCAGCTTTAAATTTAGCGTATTTTCACACAAGTCAGTTTCACTATCGATACCTTGATATTGGTTTGAACTGACTGCACTGACAGGTTGTGTTATAGCAAAGATTATTCCTATCCAAATATGGCTTTAACATATTTATGTGGCATAACTGGTTTAGGTTTCGCCTGCCAGGTGTTATTATGATGTAATTTAAATCGCTTAATTCTTATAAAGTAGATAAGGACCAAAATAACATGCATGGAGTGTTTTGCCAGGAACAGGAAGAAGAACTAGAACTTATGACCTGGTTCCAACTTCCGTTTTTAGGAGTTTTTATCGTATTTGACTTTTTAATTGACTGCTAAGATAACTCAAGGTTTTCTTGGCTAATTCACATGCCTTTGTAAGTTTTGTACAAAGTTATGATACATATTGCAAAATATTCAGACAAACATTTTCATCTGATAGAAATTTCTCTTTGAAAAGCTTGATACAATAATAATAATAATAATAATAATAATATAATAATAATAATAATATTTATTTTATTTATTTAATATTTATTTCTTTAAAGCGCACTACACATACGTCTCAGTGCGCTTTATACATTTAAAATTGATAAAATACCAGCAAAACATGACAAACCTAAAATGTAAAAACAATCAATTATGCTAAAAAAATTATGATAAAAAACGTACACGGTTAAAAATAATGAAAATTTCTGCAGAGTAAAAAACAGTCAAAATACAGAAAAAGAAAATTATTAAAATACTACAGAATAAGTAGCAGAAAATGTTAAAATAAAATAAATAAATAATAAAACAAGCATCAGCGGTTATGGTAAAATGGTGACCCTTCCGAAACATAGAAATAGTGCTTTACAAAAAGATGGGTCTTTAAAATGCGCTTAAAACAGTCAACGAAGCCAGCATAACGGATTTCTGGAGGCAATGACTTCCACAGAGACGGACGGTGCAAAGACAGAGACAACTCTCTGCCCATCAGTGTGCGAAATTAAGAGAAAATAGCTTAAGGTCATAAGGGGCTGCACCAAGCCAAAGCTTCAGGTCCTTACAGAAAACTGCCGGTCCTCAATAAATGCAGTTGTTAATGGCCGTTAAAATAAACTTCTCCACCAATACTATGCTTTTGAATGTTGTAATATTCAATTTTTCATGGTTTTTTCAATAGAGTCAGTAAGTATTCTCTGAACGGACTATTGTTCACATAAATTGCAGAATAGTGTAAGTGAATGATCATAAATCATTCATCTACATTATCTGGAATCTGAAAAAGATCACAGCCATCATCATCCTCACTGTCATGCACACACATTTATCAATGTTTTCCACCACGGGGGGGGACGATTGGACTGACAGGAGAGTTTGACATTTTTTCTAGCCATGTCAAATTCCCCACTCTCGGACTATAAAACGATATCAAACACCCAGGGGCAGGGGAATACAGGCTCATGCACTGGCTACATGTGGCTGATGAAAGCGAGAAAGTTTGTCTCTCATGACTTTCTATGGGGTGGTGTTCTCTACATTGCTTTGTACAATTGTACACTACACCAGACCATGTAATATTGTGATTTGAAAATGGTTGGCGAGCTGAAAATCGCTTCTGAAATTAGCCAACGCGAGTGGTAGAAGAGTGAGTGAATAGCTTACGGAAACAGTCATGAGTAAGAGGAGTGTATGGATGATTTTTATGCAAACATTGATCACTATGGCTTTGTATTGTAATGTGAAACAGAAGGGAGGAAATACCTGTTATGTATTTTGATATGACGTATGGATTACTTTCAAAATTTTTCAAAAAATAAATATGCTTAAATGTGGCCTCTGTTGCATTTATGAAGAAACAGATGAACGTATACGTTAAAAGGACAAGTATCGTAACTTTTCTCGATTATAGAAATTGCAGACAATATGAATGGCACACGTCGCCACTCGCGGAAATGAATGCATATTTTCTGATCGAAAAGTTTTGCCTGAGCGATTGCTGGGTCTCATCGCCCTTTGAAAGCTTTAAGTTATTAAAATGACTCTGAAAAGTTTGACAGACACTCGATACTGCTGAAAACCACGATCAGTAAATCAGTTAATCGGTCAATCTGTTAATGATACCGTAAAATCTGAAAAGACGTAATTTTGCGACATTTAGGCCTACAGCCCAGGATGACGGTGAGTTTTGCATGCCTGTCTTAAAACGGTATACATCGAAACAATTTAAGCCTTGCTCTCGGCCTCTGAGAGTATGCACGACGGATCGTGCAACTCGAAACAACTGTTATGATAAGGCCGCTATGTTTTATAAAATGTACACTCGTTATCACTTCGATATATCGTGGTATCAGTCGACCTTGTGAACTTTGGTGAAAGACCAACGAGCAAGGAAGATGCTCTAGCGGTCCACAAATGCAGCAAAACGTGAACTTGACTGTCGACTGCAGGTAGCACAATTGGGCTGTGTCGTGTTACATCTAGTTCTTGTATCAAGCGTAGTTCAAAACCATAGAGGTAAAAATACCTCCATGTTCAAAACCAAATATGTTTAATCGACAGCACTGTTTTGGTCGTAGGTTTTTGTCTTACACTGGTATGCAGGTAAGAATTGACAGTGAAATTGATCTAAATGTTGCCAACTTGTGTAATGGTTTGTAAAGTTGTTCAAAAATTGCCTCAGAAAGTGCACTGACTTGTTAGAACTCCGGTGAAAATCAAAGAGTTTTTATGGACCATAATAAACACACACCAGGAGTACACTTTGAAGTGCACTTCACAGACACAGACTCATATTACATTCCTTATATGATGCTTTGAGTTACATTGTATCACAGTCAATCAGAGTCTAGCTGTCATGAGACTCTTGTTTCCCTTGCACTTTAGAAGTTCTTTGGCAAAAAAATCAGATTTTACAGGAAAAGAGGTGTACATACGCCAGAAATAATAAGTGAGGCAGTTATCGATATGTACAGGGATAGAAAGTCAGGAATCTTTACCCTACACATACAGACACTAATCAGTGTCTACTTTATTGCTTATATCACAATTACAGCAGGAGCCTACTGTTGAAACAACACTACCATCCATCTGTTGTTTGCCGCAACTAAACCAAAGTTACCGATCCTGTAGTAAATTTTGAAAACAACTTTACAAACCAATTACAGAAGTGTGATAACATTTAGATCAATTTCACTGTCCATTCTTATCTGCATACGACAGTAACTCTTCTATGAACCGTTTATGTTTTGAACGCTTCAATGGAAAATCAAAGCAAAGAAATCGGAGTCGGTTTGATAAAATGAAGAGCTGCATTGTGTACATTTATGTACATGTAAATTCCGACCACTTAAAGTATGGAACTAGTGAAGTGATACTGGGTGTTGTTGTATTATGACACAGATATGCTAACATACCAAGGTCACACTCACTAGACGAGTATTATTATAATATTATATTGAATTGTTGCACCAGAATCAATCCATTCCATTGCTAGAATCTGCATGCATGGGCGTAATTCATGCTGATCTGAATGCAATCAACTGCACCATGCTATGCGCGTCGATCGGAGGGATTAGACTCTTCGTAAATGGTAAAAAGTCGCAAGACAAAAATTACTATGTTGCGACATTGTCAACCCCCCGGTCTGGCGTACCACAGAGATTGAAATCCCCACAACCGTGACGCGAAGTGCAATCAATATTCCCTGGTGCTCCGCACTCCCACGGTGGAAAACATTGATAGGTGCATGCCATTCAAGTCTGAATTACATGATTCCCAGTCAGTCATCATCGGCATCTGTTACAGGTCTTGACGGAGAAATTTTCATAAAAACTTTCGGCCCGACGAGAAATCTGTCGGTCTCGGACCGTCGGACCGACGTTAATTTCGCACACTGCTGCCCACATGCCTTGTTGAACCTTCCACGCGGTGGCACTAAGCGTAAAGAATCACTCGATCTGAGATCTCTGACAGGGCGTATATGTCGATCAGATCCATGAGATAAAGTGGAGCAACACGATGAACTATTTTAAAGGTCGTCAACAAGATTTTGAATTTAATTCTAGCTTCAACCGGCAGCCAGTGTAGATCAATGAATACAGGTGTGATATTATCAAATTTTCGAGTACGCGAGACAAGGCGAGCTGCAGCATTCTGAAGTGATTGAAGGCGTCCGAGCTGAAATTTCCCAACACCATACAAAAGACTGTTGCAGTAATCCAGCTGAGAAGTGACAAATGCATGGACCATCTTTTCTGTGGTGGGTTTGTCCAACAATTGACGGATCTTGCCATTTCTACGCAATGCATAAAATCCATTCTGCTGATGTGGCTGATATGGTCTGACATCGAGCCGTCATGGGTGAGTTCACACCGAGATTGCGAACTGTTGCAGAAGGGGCAATATCTGACTCACCAATCCTTAGACTTGAGAGTTTCACTGCATCGGATCTGAGACGAGACGAAACTGAACAACCTCTGTCTTCTCATCATTAAGTATAAGCATATTGGATTTCATCCAGCAGCGGATTTCGTTGGCGCATACCTCGACACAAACTCGAACTTGGGCTAAAACCAAATGGGCTAAAACCAAAAGACTGTTTAATTGACTCTATAACAGCAAAGTGCAGAAAATCAATTCCTTCATCCCAGTGTTTCTCTGTGTCAAAAGAGTAAGACGTAATCATATTTTTCAAAGTCTTTTGAAATCGAAAGCACACTGACTTTCTGGGTGGTAGGCAGAAGACCTATGCTTGTCTGTTTCATGCCCAGCTGATCCATGAATTTTTGAAAAGGTCTAGACATGAAGTTGGAGCCTTACTCGGACTTGACATATTTAGGAAGGCCAATTAAATTGAAAAACGTGACTTAAGCTCTCACTATAGTCTTCTTTTGGGATTTTTCAGTCACGTGGTATGGCTCTGGGAACACTATTGTCAACATGTATCATTTCCTGATCTTGTTTTTTTTTGTACGACCCAACACAGTCTATAAGTATCCTACTAAATCATTCTTGATATACATGGAATGGCTGTAAAGGGACCTTTGGAATGGTCTGATTTGGCCTCTCTACCATTTGACATGTGTGACAAGTTTCAGAGAAATGTGCTAAATCCTGTCTGAGATTAGTCAATAAAATGACTGAGAATTTTATGATAAGTCTTCCTGGCTCCTAAATAACTAGCCCAGGGGGTTTCATGGGCTAGGTGCAATATTTCATCACGATACGACTATGGCCCATAATTATGTTTTATAGCCCAATAGTCATCAACCAAGACATCTGGAGGTCTCCATTTTCGCAGAAGAATACCAGACTTTGTATAATAACAAACAAGACAATCGGAAGTTTCAGCTTCGTCAACAAACACCCTGTTCATCAAATACCGGGGTCTTTGTATTGTTTTCCAATGGGATTTGATCTTGAAAAAATGTGACCTTGGTCAGCAGAAGTTTTACCTGAAGTTTCAATCCATGAGGGACTGGACATAAATTACCAGGGGGGGGGGGGTGGGCCGGGTTTTCGAAAAAAACCGCTGCGTAAAAATAGTGACCCTTCAAAAGTTCATGCACAAAATTAGTGACCCTCCCCCTTATCCGTGCATGAAAATAAGTGACCCTCCCCTGTTACTCAATACCCCCCAAAAAACCCGCAATGTGTTAAAGACCCCCTTCTGACTTGCTATACTTTTTAAGTCGCCCTCCCGAAAGGAAGGCAAAATGTGGCCGATATAACGCGTTGTCCAAAAATATCAAATCATATGTGTGTGATATTCATGTAAATGTACTTTGCTTGAAGTGGCAGGTAAAAAGTGCATGCCTGTACAAAAAATGTAATTTTTAGATTTTATCGATAATGTTGATTCACTATACATGTAGTCGACTATAAGAAAACTACGAACGTGTATTTTCCAGTATAAAACTAGCTATATCTGTTCATATACAGATGTTTAATAACTGATATAGATATACTTGATTAGCATGGGTTGTTTACAAGTGCACATGTGAACAAGATATTTGATTTTGGAATTTCTGTAAAATGTTGATCCACTATACATGGGAGTCTATGACAAAACTATACATGGGAGTCTATGACAACACTGTCAAAAAATTTTCAGAATTAAAAATTTGCACTATTTGTGCATATATGGACCCTCAATAATTGACATAATTGTGCTTGATTAGAAGAGGGTGGTAAAATGTGCATCTGTGTACAATAACTTTGTTTTTGGAATTTCGCATAAAATGTTGATCCACTATACATGGGAGTGTATGACAAAACTGTAAAACAAAAAATTCAGAATTAAAAATATGCACTATTTGTGTATATATGACCCTGAATAATTGACATAATTGTGCTTGATTAGAGGAGGGTGGTGTGGGGTACACACTTGGGGATAGGTTCGGGTTAGAGAGAGACAGAATAGGCCGGAGACAGCTTTGTATTGTGTCTTAGTATGACCAAGTTCAAATCTAACCTTTATTACTATCACATGTCCATATATACAGTGTAGTATGAATAATCATTAGAATCAATGAATGACACGACTAACTAATGACACGCCCAATGCATAATCTACATAATTAGTAAAGGAGTTGGTGGGCGGAGCTACACCATACACGTGATTCCCAACATCCTCCCGCCGGCAAGATAAAGTGTTTCGAAAATCTTACACAACTGAATTCACAAATGCAAAAACAACACGAAATAAATCTCAAGAGTAAAGTGTCAATGATAAGCGGAAAGAATAACCTGAAAGATCAATGTCGGTTTGATGTCTAATCATGCTTGATAAGAAAATACGTCTGGTACGGATTAAATCACAATCTGCTTCTGTTTGTGGCGCGTGATACAAACTTCAAAGAAAACTCTATTGTTAATCCTTATATAAACTATACTTAATTAAATGCGTATTACAGTACAGGTTTGTTATAAGCTGTAAACACAGAAAAATATACAAAATAAGATGACGGAAATCCTTTGAGTAAACGTTACATTAATCTCTAATTCAAAAAATAACTGTAAGATACAATCTAACGGATATTCATAGCGAATGTCTAAATGAAATCTCAACTGAAATAAGTTCAAAGTTACAAATATCACAAACTAAAGTAAACCTCTAAAACTACAAAGCAGTCACTGAAGATAGTGAATGCGTGTCTGAAACAAAACTTACTAATACAGAATTGATGACATTTCCTTTAGTCGTTGACGGGCTTTCATAGCCGCTTCACGAACTGGTCGTGAACTGTTCACGCTACTATTTGTGGTATGTGCACCTCTGTCAGTGTCGGCGCACGTTTCATTATTTTCAACTTCTGAATTAACTTCTAATGGATACAATTTAGTGATAGGTCTACTAGTTTTGCCGGTACGCGTTCTGATGCAAGCGGAACGCACCAAACCATCATTTCCTGTGTAAGTTTTTCAACAATGGCTAGAGACCACTTTATCCGTGGGACGGATTTGTCTTCCACTAAGTACAACATCACCAACCCTTATCTGATTCTGAATGGCTCCCTTCCCTGAAATTCGATCTCTTTCACGCAATGTGTTGAGGTAATCTTGAGACCATCTTTTCCAGAACTGAGTGTGAATTTTGCCTAAATACTCTAATCTCCTCTGGAGACATTCTTGGCTACCAAATGTTGGGTCATCGAAAATGGGTTGTGTAGTTTCGTCATGGTTAAACTGGGGTTGAACGGAGAATAACTTGAATAAAACGTGTTGCTTGTCGAACTGGACGGCTCGTAACTGCATGACAACCCACTCCAGGGACCAGGTACAACTTTAACACAGGTACAGCAAAGTCATCAAGGTGGTACTTTACTGTTTACGACCCCCTAAGTGCTCAAATATTCACAGGAAGAATTTGCTAAGAAGTTATTATTATTTATGTTTAATTATGACAAAATGCAATTTCTGTCACTCTTGTTAGACAAAAAATATTATACAATGCACCATATATTTGTGATTCGCCAGATTAATTAAGGGACAGGTTCGACTTCATCTACGAGGAGCAGGCTAGGGGATCAATGTTTATATACAGACTTGATTGTGCCTATCCTGTCCGTCCATTTACAGATTCACTGACTCGTTCTAGCTCTTTGAGTCCATCGATAAAAGTATTTTCATTTTCAATATGCCGTGTTAATTTGACCGATATAGTATCCTAAATTACTGTGGCGGATTCCTTGCGAACGTATACGGACGTGTCCCATGCAATAAACCAGAAAGCTGACGAGATCTTTGGAAAAACAATCAAGTGTCGGGCTGAGTATGGAATTGGTAAGAGCTGTTATTAATTCCATGGCCTGAGTGAGTAATACGGAGGCGGCTGGACCTTCATACTGACTGAGGACCGAGTATTCGCTCACGGACCGGAGATGTCAAGGAAAGACGAGTTTACTTTTCAGAAAAATTAAACGTTTTTGTTAGTCAATAAATCGAAATATTTTCGTTCCCTGTTAATGAAATCATAGACAGTCTAACGTCTCCGGACGGCCGACTGTGATTAGATATTTGACACATGCTTGATAAAAGGACTTTTATCTACAATATTATATTCTTATTTGACCGAAATAATATCCAGCCTACTGTCATTAGACGTAGCCCATGCCTCAGAGTCGAAAGTTGGCGAGATGTTTTTCGAAGCGGCGAAGAAATGTATTTGTAAGCACGACAGCGCCCAACCAGGTCGATCTACTATGTGTGAGCACAGACAAGGAGAAGTGTCTGTGCGTGAAAGAGAAATGGATTTCAAGACAAGCATGTGTGTCTAGACTATAGCAAGTGCAATAAATAAGTTCAATTGAAAAAAAAAAACAGAACTTTTTTGACATTTTATCTTATTATGTCAATTTTTATGAACGCTTTTCAGATATATTGATAATTATAGTTTAGCCTACATGTCTGATTTAAGTCGGGAGAAAATACATTCATGATTTATGCAATCTCATCGGGACACAGCCTCGCCTTCACATGCAGGACTAGGTTATAACTTCTTGACCACTTGATGTGGGATTCGATTCAGAAACTAGAAATTAAAATTTCTTGCGCCGCTGTTGGACTCAGTCGCGGTGTTTTTGTGTTTTTGAATAGCAACTTTAAAGTGAAAAACGTAGAGCCTCTAAGTCTATACTTGTCGATTCCGATGTACGACGGTACACTGTCCGATGAACTGATATATTTATATGTTCTAAAAACCTATAAAAAGTCCACAACATACACGTCGCTGGTGTCTTTTCCTGGACGTCCTTCGACCCGTGACTGCGACCCTTCTGTTGTATTCTGTAGTTGAGTATAATAATTGATGAATTTACAGATTCACGTAACTGAACGATCTTGTGATGTGTAGGAGCGAGACGGCGAAAGTTCTAAGCCCAAAGGGGCAGTAAGTAATACATCACATGTTTTATGAGAAAGAACCACCTGTTTCCAAAGCTACCATGCAAAATCGGGGCTTCATCACTGCTACTGTCCTGGTTCCGACAATAACTTTCGTGCGGTGTAGCTAGTTATATCGACTTTCAAATATTCGAATGTTGCATTCAAATTAATATCAATCACACCCATCTGTAATCCAAAAGTCGTAGGCAAAAGTCATGTTACACAGTATTGTACAGGTCAAACACAGTACAGCACAACAACATTATCAACCCAACAAGTACCAGTATACATGTCAGTCAAAGTCGTGAGAGAAAGATATGTGGACCTCCAGTAAAACAGTCACGAAATGACGTCAGGTGCGTCTTGATTACATAGAGGATAGTCAACGTTATATTGTTGTTAGTTTTGGGGACCAAACAAGCCTACAAGGTTGTAATATTTCTACAACTCACTCTTGCGTGCTGTTTTGATGAAAAATCACGCTGTTTTCTCTGAAGTCGGTATCATTGCTCCGTCATGTTTCATTCTTACTGTCGTACACATTCTCAGCGGTAAAAATTAATATTGCCATTCAATGTGAACTTGCCCGTGCGTTTAAGTTTATGCACTTACAATGGTGATAACTTGCTCCATGCTTTGACATGTCATCAGTTACGAATTTTACTGGCTTTCAAGACTAAAGACGCAATATTACCAGCGTTGTTCCTGTTCTAAGTGTCTGTATGAGACAGCAGGAATAAATCACTAAAGTGACGACAGAGACCATACCCGCTTGGTACATTGTTTTTAGACAAGGTGACCAAGTCAAAGTCATCTTGACCCCAAACATCTCTTTTTACATCCATGCCCAAGTCAACCCTCATTTTTTACGTCCGTGATCACATCTCCAATCACTGAAGAGATTATCTGCTAGACTTTCCATGTTCAATTATACCTCATTCTGCCGATCTATGCTCCATATTCCAAGACTGTCTGGCTCAAAAATATAATGTGATGAACGTGGATGAACAATGCAAGCTATGAGTCTATATTGTGAAAAAGGACGGTTGGCATGCATCCGGACGTACCCCCAAACAGTGGTAACGAGTGAAGCCAATTTACGGCAGTTTAGCTACACCATGGAGGTCTGTCCATACCTTGATGGCTACATTAAGCCTAAGAAAAGTGAATAAAAATTGTACATTTTACCAAGACGACCAAGTTTCAAATAACGTATAAACATATTGTACAATTACTGTACATGAAACAATCACCACCTTGCACAACACAGATCGATCTGCATACCAGCAGCACCATAGCGTGATTGCCGCTGTTGTTTAAAATGTGATAATAATCAGGCAAAGATCACTGATAACCAAATTTGATAGTTTACTGACGACTGTAACTAAGGAACGATTAGTATGATCTAACAAAAAATCACAGTCATTACTTCCGTATCAGAACACAATAATCTATGGTTACCATGGCATATTACAACCTGGCACTTATCTGAAATTAGCTCCATTTATCTGAAAGTAGCTCGATTCCTAAAATGGCAGATTGTGTTTCGCTTTCAGCAGTTTGAAAATCGGTTATCACTTTTATGTTATATATGTTCGTTTTTGTCTCAAGGCTCTTGGCAAGATAAGTCTATACACATGCCTTGTCAATGTTCAATTCTGCAATGCGTCAAGCCATTTAGCAAAACGGTTCACTCAGGTTCCTTTGGGGCTAAGAAATTCATGGCAAATCTAGGCATAATACATGGTAAATTCAAGCTATGGAAATACATCCCAAATACAGGAATGAATATAGATGAATTTAAAACATACAAATTCATGGCAAATACATGATTGATACAGATTGTATTTATAATCTGTATTAACCTTTATTTACCTGTATTTACAATTTATTTGTAAGAGTGCATATACAGGTAAATACAGGCAAAAATACTGGGTCTGTATTTTTGTTTCCTGTATTACTGTGTATTGCCCTTTATTTACATGTATTTACCGTAAATACAGGCTAAAATACGTGCCTGTATTGGCCTGTATTATAGGGTTTTCACCCAGTGATGGATCCTGATATAAACTAGGTTTATCGGTCACAAGTGGATTAGTAATGACCTTGCCCACAGCAAGGTCGTTTCCAATGAGAATGTGAATCCCTTCAAAAGGCAAACAAAGCCTTACACGTAAAGTCACAGGTCCAGAAACAAAGTCCGAAGACAAATAGGCATTATAGAGAGGAACAAGAATGTAGTAATTACAGTCTACCTCCTCAATAAGAACTTTAGAACATGATTATGACTTTTCAGAAAACGGTAGGGTATCTGCCAAAAAAGGAGACTGTGAAGCCCCATTATCTGTCAAACATTTTGACAGGTGTAGCGGAAGACAATCACTAGAAAGTGATATACCACCATTGTGATTAAAAAGTCGGAAATGACATCTTGAGAAGAACAAACCTTGACCCCATTCATTTGGAATAAGAGGGGTTTAACCTCAGAAATGTGTAGGACACTGTATTTGAGATGATGAAGAAAAAAAACTGGTTGGATTAGATCAACTATGACCACTCCGACCTTCACGTTTTCTTTTCAGTTTGGGACAAGGTGACATTAAATTGCTGTCTTTTTAAAAACATTACAAAAAAGTGTACCAAACTGTTTCCCAGAAGGACATTGAGATTTTGGATCTGATGACGTGGGAGTGTTACTTGAAGTCTGTGAACTGTTGTCGTTTGATTTTCTACTTTCCTTTGAGAAATTCTTAGTTAAATTTCTCACTTTCCTGGCTGCTGGGAGTGTGGAATCGACAGTGTGGTAAAAACGATCCCACACTCTCAGAAACCATCCCACACTCAGTGCAGAATATATTACACGAACTCCAATTGGTCGATAAACAGCCTGTCGTTTAACGCGCAAAATATCACCCAATGGCACGATGAGTAACACACAGACCGGATCTACAAAATCATGTTGTACGTCATTGGTGACATACTCACAAAAAAAACCAAATGATCGAAATAGCTTGTGACACTTGGAACATAAACCATTTTCTTGTTGGGCATCTCGCCTGTAGCATAAGCTGAGGTATTGCAGTGGAACTCGCCACGGAGTTTGCGTTAGTGACACGGAATACTAGATGGCCACGAAGTACGAGAGTCGCTGATAAGGTTACACATTCAATGTTTCCAGTGTGAATTTAATGCATTTTCTTGTCATGTCAGAAAACACACCGAGGACCTGGGATCAGCTTTCTCACACTTGTTGGGAATATTCTGTCTCATATGAGCTGCGGCCAACTCATATGAGAAATCTGATCCAAGGTCCTTGTCGGGTGTGAGATTTTATTATTCCCTGCATTGTTTCGGTATGAAAATGACTGAGATGGTTTGATGTCAAATGAAGTTTTGTGGGTCAATGAATAATCGTCGGCCAAACGTGCAACAAACTCTAATATATCTGCCTTTTGTTCATTGATAAACGTCTTGATGTCACTCCGAATGCACCTTTTAAATTCCCCAATCAATATAAGTTGGCGTAATTTTTCATGATTCTGGCAAATTTTCTCAGAAAAACACCAATCGATCAATCAGTTGTTCCTTTGTTCTAGCAAATTCAACATAAGTTTGATCCTTAGCTTTCTCACAATCCCTAAATTTCTGACGGTAAGCGCCAGTCACCAATTCATAACCCTTGAGGATTAATTCATTCACACAATCATAATCTGAAGCCTGCTCCACTGACAACTTAATGTAATTTATCTGGCCTTACCACCAAACACTCTGCGAAAGCATAGGCCGGGACTTCTTAGGCAATTTAGACTCTGTCAATTTTCTGATAATGAAGGAAATATTTGTTAACATCCTTTTTTTTGGAAGAGGGACTACCCTGAAATGCTAAGTGATGTCAAAATTGTCTGAAGCGAAGAATTTTTCTGTCTGCCTAAGCTCTAAACGTTTCATTTCTACCTGAGATCAATGTTCTTCTAATCTCTTCCCCATTCTTTTCCCTCTTTCTTTTTCTCTAACGATCTTGTAATCTTTTTTTTTTCTCTGTCTTTCTTCAATTTGTAATTTGTCCTGTTTATAATGCCAATATTTTAAGCTGCAAATCTGCCTACATTTCTAATTTTTGATTTCTATGGTGGACTGTATGGGGATTCAGGCATTTAATCATTCAAGGTGCCTCCTCAAAGTGACCTAAATTAACTATTTTTTACAATAATGTATTGTATTTCCCTCTTGCAGATAGATCTTTTAACATCTATTTTAAGGAAATTGCCCAGTGTAACTAGATCGTCTCTTCTGAGGGATCAAATGCGTCCTTGTCAACGTCCTCCATAAATTTGTCTGGTCTGAAATCCGCCATGATTAAATTTCGCAATATACAGTTCACAGTATACAATAGTTTAAAAAAGGCTTTCAAAATGTTGTCAAACGGCTCAAAATGTTCGTCTCCCGGACGAGCCCCAATTTTGTCAAGTGAGAGAACTAAGACTTATTAATCGTAGTTCATGAGTGTAGGGAAAAATGACCGACATAACAATGTAAATATATACTGAACGTATATCAAGTATTTGCCAAGTGATTCTGATTAGCTGATACCACCACTTCTCTACTGGTTCGAGATTCCTATATTGATTGTGTAAGTGTTTGTGTTATATTATTTCTTGGACCTGGTGATTTATTTGCCTTGAATGATAACTAATGATGAAATTGATTTCATGTCATATTGTTTAGTTTTATTTTTAGCTCACGTGTGTAAACACGTGGGCTAATGTCATAACGATGTCTGTCTGTCTGTCCGTGTGTGTGTGTGTGTGTGTGTGTGTGTGTGTGTGTGTGTGTGTGTGTGTGTGTGTGTGTGTCTGTCTGTCTGTCTGTTTACACGATAACTCAAAAACGCCTGAACAGATTCAAGTCAGATTTGGTATAAAGGTACCATATGCTACTTGCAAGAACTGATTAGATTTTGGTTAGTGTGGCTTGCATATTAATGAAGTTATGCAATATCATGTTTTTCCTTACAATGGTTTCCCTATGGAGACGGTAATGACAGTGTAGACATATATCAAGAAAAATGCACAAAATTTCATGAAACTTTTCACAGATGACAATCTAAGAACATTAATTAAGATGATACTGTGAGTGTCATGTCATTAGACATCAAATCCGGTCCAATAATCGTTATCATTCAAGGTAACTAAGAAAGTTACCAGGTCCAAGGAACATATTGAAAATGACAAAGGCAACGGGGTCATCTTGAACCACAAAATAGTGGTGGTACCAGGTTTCCGGAATGGGTAAGCGTACCCTTCCAGCTAGCCGCACCCGTCAAGATTGACCCAAAGCGACAAATCCATTGTTATTTGGTGAATTCACCAAATTACTTTTGTGAGTCAAAATTTGGTATGCTGTCACTCATCATTTGAGTAATAGACAGGTCATATTTTGATACAACATCTCCGTATCTACCGTAGAACTTCTTAAATGATTTCACTTATCTACTTTCTGAGAACCCTTGCCTCACTAACTTTTGAGCTAATAGGCTGTGTCTAACTCGAAAGTCTTCATATGAATTGCATGCTCTACTGTATCTAAGAAGTTGTGAAATATACACACCATAAGCTGGAGATGATGGTATATTGCTCGACAAAAAGGGAAAGTTTATGATTTCAAAATTGAAATCGTCTCTTTTGTCATACAGCTTAGTATATAGTGTATTTTGTCTAATTTCAAACAATACGTCTAGGTATGAAGCCGAGTCCACACTTTCAGTTGTTTCTTTATTTCTAAATCATCTGGGTAGATGTGGTGTAGATAATTGGTATACCAGGATTGTTTAAACTGATGACATCATCGATATATCTGTGGGTGTTGTTAAATCGCTTCGTTAAATCTTCTCATTTGCATATTTAATGAACTTTTGTTATTAGTGAGATAACTCTAAAATTCTTGCACCAAACTTGATGATACTTGCAACAAATATTGATCTGATATATGTCTAATTACACTTAGAAGCATTAGGCAGTGTCAAGTTAATAAATAGCTCATTTGCATATTTTATGAAGTTTGTAATTAGTCATATAACTCCGATATAACATCACCAAATGTGGTGAAATCTGCTGCAGATACTGATCCGATTGATATCTAACTGTAGTGTAAAGCATTTAGTAGTGTGAAATTAATTAAGGGTTCATTTGCATATTAAGTGAACTTCGTAATTAGGTATATAACTCTCAAATTACGGCAATCAAGACAGTGAAATCTTGTACAGATATTTATCTGATAAATATCTAATTGTACTGACAAGCATTTGGCCGTGTCACGTTAGAAAATAGCTCATTTGCATATTTTATGAAGTTTTGTAATTAGTCATATAACTCATAAATAATAGGACCAAATATGACGAAATCTGCTGCAGATACTGATCCGACAGATAGCTATTTGTGGTGTAAAGCATTTAGCTGTGTGGAGTTAAGTAAGGGTTCATTTGCATATTTAATGAACTTTGTAATTAGTGATATTACTCCAAAATTACAGCATTATATTTGATGAAACTTACTACAGATATTGTTCTGATAAATATTTAATTGTACTGAGAAGCATTTAGCGTGTCAAGATAATAATTAGCTCGTTTACATATTAATAAAGTTTTGTAATTAGTGATTTAACTCTGAGAGTACTGTGCGAAAGTTGCTGAAACCTGCTCCATATAATGATATAACAGATAACTGATTGTTCTTATTACACACCTCACACGGGTGTCGATTATATTGGTATGAATTGGGTTTATTGACAGGAATATTAAAAACACAATACAATAAATCCTCGACAGAGATAGCTACTCTGGCAGTAGACCGTATACACATCTAGTCTTATCAGAAGTCAATCTTCCGGGTCGTTTGCTGAATTGAACTGCTCTGAGAATATACAATGTCTGTCTTGTTCTTGTGTTTTGGTTAGTGATTATCCTGAGGTCTGCAAATGTTGCATAACATCTCCTTGCTCGTTGAGACAGGTCAAAGGTGTCTGATAAATGTCAATACATGTCGAGTCATCAGCAGTCAAATTCAATGCTTGATAAATAAGTTTGTAATTTTGTCAAACTCAAAGTCATTCCTTCCATTCAAGGGTCACATTAGTATGTCAAGTTGTTCTGTAAGTATGCTAAATTTTCTAGTCTGTTTACTGACTATTAATGAACCTGTTGTGAAACACGTGAGCATATTCAGTTCATATCTGGTTTTCAGTGGGTTTAGTATGTTATTACAAACTCCAACACTGCATACCAACATTCAAGGGAAACATTTAACTCACCGTCAAAGGGCATACTAACAAATTATAATGCACCCGTTGATACATTTTAAATTAATATTGTGACTCTATTGTCATGCACCAACGAAATGCCATTTGTGTAGGCGTTGGTTATGTTAAGCCTTTGAAGGTTGCAATTTTCCGGCCAAAAGTACGAGCACCACTTTACTAACTTTTATTATTTTTTCCGTATCTTGTGATAACAATGGACGCACTTTGTCACTTGCTACAATGTATATCAATTTTACGAAAAAGCCCCATTTTATAATGGCGGCAAAAATACTTTTGCGCTCAAATTGTTAAAATCAGTTAAAAACATAAACCTTTTTAAGGAAGAAGGGTTTACCGCTAGGAGATGTTTGAGATACTACAAGCTCATGGTATTTCAAGGACCATTAACGTCTTAGTTTCAGAAGAGTGACTGATGTATAATTCACCGATTAGTTAATTTTAGTATAAAAGCACTAGATACAATAGAGGAAGATGAAACAGAATATATTTGACCCTGACATTTTAGAAATTCCTCTACGTATGGACTTCCTACAAATAAAATATGTCTATTATTCAATATAATTTTGTCACCCCACTCGGAGCTTTAAATAACTTTGAAAAACACAGCGACATTAAGAAAACAAAGAAGCAACAATATTTCACAGACAGAATGTTGGTGCCGTAATCACGGTGAGAGAATTTGGTACAACTTATTCTGCGCAGCTTATGCATTACTGTGTGTGTGTACGTAGTATAATTATAAAATATGTCGAAGAAACTAACCATTCTGTCTTATACACAATGCATAAGCTCTTCTTTAAAGGTCTGGTGAAATGGTCCCGTTCGTGTGACTGAATATCTTCCAGGGGGTCAATACTATTACACTCGCAACAGAATTGCAACCTAAAAGTACGCGCAAGTGTTAATTTTTTGATATTTCTATGCGCGGCTTTCATGGGGTCATTTTGCGACACTCAGGTCACGCCCATAGCGGGGATAATGGTTGGCCGTCTGTGACGTCACTGGTGTGTTCATTTACATCGAATAGCGGTCCAACGCCGCCTTATCTCTGCCCGGTATCCGCTAACAAAACACTGTTCGCGCTGCCCATTTGCCACGTTCGCCAATGCGAATCGAAATCCGAAGTGGCCAAAAAAATCGATCCTAATTCGCCACAGCGGCGAAACTGATTTTTGTTCAAAAAATATGGTAAAATAAAGAAAAAACGTGGGTTTTTTAGTCTTTTGTTTAATCTGCGCTTCTCTCTCGGCGATTCGCAAAAACTGTGTCTACTTCCGTATTATTGCGTTCTTTCCGTCGTACGTATTTGCAATCGTGCCAAGTCTCGCAAGAGATTTGACGTCATTTTGTCTAGTGTACAGCATTCATAAATGGCTCTCGCGAGAATTGAAACTAAGACACACGCAATCGAGCCCTCGACATAAATTTGACGTCATTTTGTCTAGTGTACAGCGGGCATAGGATCTAGGAACGCTCGCTCGCGAGAATTGAAACTTTTGCTATACATAGCAGACATACGCATTTTAATCGAGGCAACAAGGTTCGGTGTTGCAGTTGATTTACATTGCGGTCTAGATGTTCTGTGTTGTGGATTTTCATCACGGTCTTCAACATTCCATTGTTGCGGTCCTACTAATTACTGCCCGTGACTGCCCGTAGCTGCCTGAGGACTGCCCGAGAACTGCCCGAGCACTGCCCGAGGAAAAAGTGGGCCAAATTTCGCCCATTTTAACACTAGGCTAATAGGTTCAGTTTATATCATGCCCAGCGAACCAAAAAATCATTGATTTGGCGTTAACCTTATATTTTCTCCGGCAGTTTAGGAACACGGAAGACGTCGGTCTTTAGGACGTCGCCAGCTTGATAGTGAGATCATACCATTCAGTCCGAGAGGTGGCACAATAACCTCGCCGAGCGCGTACAGCCTGACAGCCTACCACCCCTTGCACTGAATGGTATGATCTCTCAATCAAGTTGGAGACGTCTTTCTCGTTGAAAGCCCGGCGTCTTTCGGGTTCTAAAACCGCTACAGAAAACGCCAAATCAATGATATTTTTGGTTGGCTGGGCATGATATAAACTGAACCTATTGGCCTAGTGTTAAAATGGGCGAAATTTGGCCTACTTGCTCCTCGGGCAGTCCTCGGGCAGTTCTCGGGCAGCTACGGGCAGTCACGGGCAGTAATTAGTAGGACCCCCATGTTGCGGTCGATTTGCATCGCGGTCCGGTATTCCCCGTTGTTGTTCAATTTAATTGCCGTCCCAACGACGCGTTCCATGTTGCTGTCGATTTGTATCAAGGAGGACTCTGCCTCCATGATTGGTATCGCGATCTCTACGTTCCGTGTTGTTGTTCGTTTTAATGGTAGTCTCAACATTCAGTGTTGCTGTTCATGCAGCCAATTTGCATCGTGGTCTCAACCTTCTGTGTTGTGGTTGTACTTGTAGTGCATTTTAATCACGGTCCCACTAATTACGGTCCCATTTACGTTCTAAGTTACTGTCCGATTTGCATTGCGGTCTTGACGTTCCGACAAGTAGACAAGTGCATTTTAATGGCAGTCACAACGTTCAGTGTTGGTGTTCATGCATCGTCGTACACCACGCCCTCTTCGGCGAGTCTTATCACCCAACGCCGAAAATCTTGATTTTTGCGGAGGTCAACGGAGCGGAAATAATTGCTCTGGCCTGCGAGAATGGTGTTCATTGCTGTTGATTTGCATTGCGGTCCAAACCTTCTGTGTAGCGAGTAGCGAGGCAGGCTCAGCCGAGGGACCGTGGCCGATCGTATGAACCAGCAGAGACAAGCACATCCTATGGTTCAAACACTCAACACTTGACGGGAACTTAAAATAATTTACAGTTGAGCCGTTCAAGTTCTTGCCGCTGTCACAGCCACCAAAAGAACAACGTTCTCCCATAGTGAATGAGGATACTATCCTGATCATGTAAGCGGAAACCCTAGAAGTTACCCCTCGTAGGGAGCTTACGGAGGTGTGAAATACTTTAGTTCCCGTTATGAGATACGGCGTCGGGCAAACTTCGGAAAGCCGAAAAAAGTCGACTGGAGAGGCTCGGGGGACACGCCCACATTGCATTTTTCTTTTGCCATATTTCATAATCACGTGCGCTAAACGAAAAAAGAAATGAATGTAACTGTTTTATAGACCATCAACTGTATTTCTGTGATTTTGCAACATGGGCATTTCACCAGACCTTTAACTATTTCCTTATCACCATATCTTTACTTGTCCTACAACCTGGAAAATAATATTTTGGCAATTTTAGTGATACCGACCCAAAAGAAAATAAAGAAAATATTGAAAAAATACAAATATGATTCTTTGAAAGGCTGTGTCTAACGGGAAAAAATAAAGTGTAAAACGTCATGACTTCGATTATGAATCAGTCAATCCGAACATCATTAATATTGTCAATTAATCCGTCAATATCTAAAATTTAAAAAAGAGAATATTCGTGCATCAGTATGGTTGTGTTGGTCTTCTATGCGCTGTATCTGTAGGATAGATAATTTTGCTGCACAATAGAAGCCCGTAGAGATGACATACTCTGTATTCATAATGATTCACAGAAATAAGATAATTTATTACATTTTCTTGTTAAAATTTTATTCAAGAAAAACCCTCGATAATTTGATAAAACTCAAAATCTGATATGTGTAAACGAACTGATATTAGTTTTTTTATCACATCACTTTATCCATCATTTAGGAAGGTTGCTATGATAAGTGCGTGTTCTACAGACCACTCTGAATTCCCTGAAGAAATTCTGATTAAATTCGATGAGCTCTTTGAGAAGGAAATTAGGATCTTTTCAGCCTCCGAACGGACACAAATGTTCTGGGTAAGTTTTATTTAGGAGTTAAATGTGGTGTTTGCCAAGCTTAAACTTTGTAATTTGTTTATCTTTTAAATTCAATTCATTTTCCTAAGTATATTTCTCATGTTGTAGAAGGCGTATAAATTATCATGGAAGTCTGTTAGATGTGGTGATTTTGGTGACTGGAAGAAGAGATTTCCCGTCCTGGTACGTATTATCCGTTACCTTAGGAGTAAAGTGTGGATAAAATTGCCCTTTATATCAATCTTTCTATGCATTCGTTCATTCTGAGTTGCTTAAGTTTGTGATATCTCTATTTAATATTGTCTGCCTGTCTCTAACGTCAGCCCTACTTGTAAAAGAAATGCGCACTTTGGCCCGCTTTGAAGGGCCATACGACATTATGTCAAACTGATATAATGGAAATTTTTATAGGTTTATGGAAGTACCGTTTTGGCTCTAAAGGATTACAAACAATTATTTGCTTAAAATTAGCGATTGGATAATGGCAGTTTTGGTTTTTGTGAATAAACACGATTGGAGCTAATTTGGGATAATTGGATGGTGAAGTAATGTCAGTTACTCTGTAAATGTGAGCTCACCTGCTTTTCTTTTAAAGTTACAGACTTGTTTGTATGAGTAATTTGTAATATTGCAACATTCAGTTCATACTTTTCTACAGAGGTAATCATGAAGCATACTGACGACATTATTTGAGCCATGGCATTTCTGTAATCTTCTTGAATAGTTTGAGATTCATCATAATTTATTTGCTGCCCGCAGCAAATTTTGTTCGCACAGACAGGCGGCAAATTTGTTTGCTTCCCACCTGTCGACCTAAAAGATTTGAAGTGCTTTTAGGAACTATATCGCATGGCTACAAAACGACCCGAATGCTTCTATCATAATCAATACCCTAATTTGCACTCACATCGGGAAATGTAATAAGGGGGCAAAAGGCAAAATGCTTGATATTCAATAGTACATGCTCAACGATTCTGTACATTTGTCAAATACGTTAATTATATTATACCATGCTACCATATGCCATTCTGATTGGACGAGAGCTCATTCCACCGATGCTAAAATACTGTTTTAGCACTGATAGCAGTGGTAAAACGGGCCCCTAAACCAGCATTTTCGAAAATTGCCAAGTCGGTGCATTTGAACGTACCTATATAAACCATAGACCCTCGAGAAAAAAACGAACCAGTCCACTTTGTTTCAAAAGCCGAAGACCGAACTTTGATACACAGATAAAGTGTGGGTCTGTAACTCACCACTTGGTATAAATAAGTCGGGATACATGATGAAAGACATCTCTGATGCAGGACATTCGGGGTGTGATGCACACAAATATTAGGGTGACATAGTGCACCGTAAATTTGCTTGATATTGCGGGAGCGACCGCTCTTTAAAATGAAGATAGTATTCTTTCATACACAAATAAATTCACACTAACGGTATGTCAGATATTCTTACCAAAATTTGGGCTGTAACTGACCGGGGAGTGTCCTAACGATGTAGACCAAGTTCAAAATAACAATGGGATAACTCCTCGCGACTGCGACGAAATTTGACATCAAATGCAACGAGTAGTGTCAGCGTTCAGCTCTCCCTGCATCGGGAACACACTCTGCACAACTGTTCATCACAGTTGCAGTCATCGCATGTCTGGATTATTTCAAAACTGCTTGTTTTCTGGTGCAATTAACGTCCAAATTATCCATCAAAAATAGATCCTGTAACTTCACTCTGCCACCTCTGAATGTCGCGACGCGGCGACAGTGTATACCGTATACGCGTATGCGGTACAGAATGAGACAAATCTATTTTTAGTATGCCAAAAAAGCCAGAACTATTGTTCTTATGTAAATTTACGAAAAAAAATGTTACTTTTTTCTTTTGATTTGAACTCTTGACCCATTTTCTGTGTGACTGCAGCAGGTATTTTTGACAAGTATAGTGTTCGTGTTGCATGCGAATAAAATGCAATGTCGATATGAACATAATGCGTATTTATCGTATGATACTGTGTGCCTGTACGTAATCCCAACTTATAAAAATGCTCGGTCTCGGGCGCAGAATTTCCGACGTTCGATCTCTCAGACGTCCGTTTTCTGCATTTGGGGCTTAGAGTTATGAAAATACCCAAGTAAGACAACAAAGACACGCAAGTTGATATAATATAATAGCAATAACCCCCTTCGCAGTCGGGTATACACTCGATTTTGGTACAATTCGCTCCATATAGCACTCGCCTATCGGCTCGTGCTATATGTCGCGCATTGTACCAAAATCTCGTGTATACCCTCCTGCGGTGGGGGTTATTGCTTAAGAATACGAGTATGTATACTAATAAAATGCACAAGTACAGTGCACACTTCGTGTAAAAGACCTGCATTACGTTTATTCTTCCTCTGCATAGATATACTCTACTTATATCAACATGCATGTCCATACCCCTTCTGTAACGATTATAATATGTGAACACGTTGTTCTGAAGGGGTTTTCATTGTTATTCCCGGGTTGTTGTGTCTATGATAACTTTTAAAGCCACAGAGACCCTGACGCCTTAGTCTCTTTCGTAATACATTCATTTGATGGTGTAAGGTCTTCTTGACTTCAGAGGACAACTCTAGTTAATGTTCTTGTAAGTGTATCTCCTCATATAAAGTTACGCTCAAAGTAAAAATTATCAGTATGTACTTTTGCTGCTTCAACATGATTTCGTTCTGTCCATTTTAATGAGCGATAGGATGATTGATTGTCTCTTTCCAACTTTTCCCAGCACACAAACTGAACATGCGGAACCAGTCACGCCTCTCTTATTTCTACTGTTCTCAGCATTTATCTCATCAATATATCTATCGCACTCTTTAACACCTTTTTCCGGGTTCTTTAACCTTGTTGGTTAAAGTTTGCTGTTGTTCTGGCCATCTTGATCGCCCCTTTTAAATGGGTTGGTAGGTGACTTGGTAAGCGAAATTTATTTAAAAGTTTCCTTGGCAATTTAGCGTTTAGCTGTTTAGACATCTGTGTACATGCATGTTCTGTTCACTAAGTTACCCTCTACCACAATGTAGGGAATCACAGTTGACGAATACAAATCACCGTACATAGACTTAGGTGGCTGTAAATGTTGCCAAGACTAAAGCATACATCTACTATAGAAGAAGGGTCCCGTCTTCTTCTCTGGCGTCTACACGCGCGCTAGTTCTCCCCACAGACAAGTATAGATACAGAATAGCAACGCGGCATGCCTTTTGTACCATGGTCGTCTCGGTAGACTATTGCCTTTCATATTAAAATGAGCTTCAAAGGTTTTAAACTTTTTGGATTCTTTGTTTGTGGTTGATAATTGCACGAGATTATGCGAAAAATACGACAAGATGGCATCGTGCTGCCAGTCGCGTAGCAACCATAGTTACTTTGTGAGCTCTCAGGGCAGAAGCACTGCTTCATGCCTACCAAAATATAACACGCCAGCAGTGTCATAAACATGTCCTTCCTTGACGAACGTGTAAAAGACGGTACGACTGACCGTAAACCATTGAGTAAAACCAGACAGTATGGATAACAGACTTTCACATTTGGTTCAAACACACTTATTATATTCATAAAAATATGAGAGGAATTTTTAAAACAGTAAAACTCACTTTATGAAGCTCAAAACACTCCTGTTTTTGCCAGCACGCCAATGCCGCTCAGCTCACCACACGAAAAGAAACACAAACTTTGCCGAACATACTTTCGCTTAACAATTGGCAAAAATCCTAAAATTACCGAAGGATGCATGATCGACACTCTTCGAAAAAGAGAGGCGAGAGCAACCAGAGGCGAGGCGAAAATTGATGGGTTACATAACCGCTTCACGCCTTAAACAATACCCGTTGCTAGTCTGTTGCTACATTGTCTGTGTTCTCTCTAATTGGAAGGTCTATTATACAGGTACAGCATTGTCATCGCCGAGCACTCTTGACTCATACCGGCCGTAGGGCTAATAACTGACCATCGCGCGTCAAATGATACCATGACAGAATACAACGTTAAGTAAATACTATATAAACTCTGGGGTTAATCTTAATGGTAAATGGCCAGCATTATGGAATATCTTGTCCATTACATGTTCATCGTGTTTCGAATATCGTTACAGGTCTGCATAGTTTTCCCAGTTTGATGAACGTCAATGCTGTATTTGTAACGAAATTTACGAAATTTGTTAAACCAGCAAATTTGTCTTTCTTTATTCGAAATCGTAACTGTTTTACAAGGAGTAATCTTAATTGAAAGCCCACGTGTGGGGTTGTCAACCTGATGTTGTGACCATTCCCTAGATTTCTAATCGATATAAGTGCGTGCGTAAACAAGAAAAGTAAACTAATGAATATTTATATACTTGGTGGGTATGGCCGATTTGCCAAAAATAGGCCATACCCACCACGTCTAAATCTGTGCGGGGAAAAGTTGTTATGTTGTATACACATTTTCCTCATTCTGAGTGGTCAGGGACTATGATTCAAGTATTGCTCAGTGCAGATGATATAATTCTAGGTGTAAAGTCTTTACGGTAAAATTATATGTCAATAAGTACTTCAATATTCTCCATAAGTCAGTTGTCAAACCGTTTCAAAAATGACTTGCAACCTTGCCTTAATCAATATATTTTGCAAAGTAAGTGCGCATTAACAGTGCATGGGTTGGACATGTGGGGCCTTCTGGCTTCCTTCTGAAATCACACCCTTTTAGTATGACTGCTCTATCAGAATCTATAAGCAAGTTGTTCAATTATGTTTAAATTACAGATGTTGCTGGTATCATCATTAAAACAATTTCACTCTCATAAACGGAATGTATTAAAAACTTGAATTTCTCCAAGGGAATGAGGTGCCTATTGTCGACATCTCGAAGGTTTGCACACTTTTCGTGATTGCTAAGCAAAATTAAACGTAATTAAAGTAAGATAAAGCTTGTCATCACTGGATGTGTAGATGTCTCGTATTTGTTGGGCTTGGCTGTTCCATTTATGCCAAATAAACACGATTGGAACTAATTTGGGAAAATTGGATGAGAGTAATTATTAGGAAAATGTAACGAAATCGAAGTTTTTACAGCTGAAATTTTTCAAAATGATAGAATAGTGTAAAATTTGAAATATTGTTCTCATCGAACAAAACAACGAAAACACAACGATTATTGCATACCTCTTTCATCGGATTCATTTTCATGAAAAAAATTCATTTTTGTGTAAATGTACTAAAGAAATGAGACAAAATGACTTTTGAGTCAGGGCACTTTTGAAATGCCCCTGACTTTTTCGTGAATTTAAGGCTTCATAAACATTAAATTAATTCAGGGCACACTTTAAATGACCCTGACTGACTTAACTGTAAATCAATCGAAAAGCTTCATTTTGGTCGAGGAAAAGTGACAAATTGAGATTATTACTAGTGTTTCAGTAATGAAGAAACTACAGACAAACTCTCATATTTTCATTCAAATATGAATATTGTTCATATGTTTTGAACAATATTGCATTAGATACCATCATGCACTGATTCTTACTCATAACATTTCAACAGCATCGTAAATTTTGAATAAAATTTTAAAGATGGTAAGCAAATATGGTGTAATATTAGACAATTTCTAAAATCTTGAGAAATGTTGCCAATCCAATTATCCCAATTTAGTTCCAATCGTGTTAATAGTTTTTGTTCTTCCTTTACCTATCGCCAGGTCATGAATCTTCAGTTCTGTCCTCGTTTACCTACACAACTGAAAAATAGTGGAACTCCTTTAACATGACATAAGGCTGTATTAACAAAACCAATCAGGGGCTGGAGGAATTCAGAGGAATCGGAAATGTTGGGGTTGGTAGAGGGTCGCTTGAGAGTTTTGCTTTGACTACGGGGGGAATTAAAATTGTTTTGGTTCTTTTTTATGATTCAAAGGTTTCATGTGTAATTCAACGAAATTTAATAACATTTTAATATCATCCAATGGTTTTGATTATTGTAAGAACCATTTGTAAAATCTAAAAATATCTGAATTTTCGTTAAAAACCAAAACAAGTACGCCTAGTATCGGGGTAGAAGCTGCAACTCTTGATGATTTTCAAAAAACGGAAATGCTGTCTCCCTACAGCATGCTGAAACACAATATCAGTTTCTCGACAAAAACTGCATATATATGAATATTGAATGATGATTGAATTAGAGTCCACACTGAAAGTCGTTTGCCATGGATATAAATGTGGCGTACTTATTTACTGGGAGGGTTGGCAAGCGGAATACTGGACAGTTCAACATGCTATAGGAAGTAAAGCAAGAATGCAGTTGTATAGACTGAACAAAACCAATGTCAAAATTACAAAAGTTCATACAGCTGCTGCCCCGCTACTGCCTACGAGCAGTGTCAATGTTACTGTATAACTGCAGTGACAGAGAAACTCTGATTAAGAGATACTGAGCTGAAGGAAAATTTGGGTCATGTTACGTTTATGACTAGTGAAACATACCTGTCCAAAGATAAGGCCACAGTGCAACACATGGAAGACCAGGAGACTTAAGAGTTATAAGGGATTTTTGAATTCCCGCATATGAGAATAATCGAATATTAAAGAAATAAGATGGGGTCACCATGCTTGATATTCTAATTTTCCACATTCGCATCTTAAAATAACACTAAAGTAAAACTTCGTACAGAAAAGACTCTAATTTGAATTAAAAAATGTTAAACTAAATGGAATTATTTAATTTTACCAAATTCATCATTATTATACTAACACTTTCAGAGATTAATACGTTTATTTGTTGAACATTTTAACATTCCATTTTTGTCAATTTTGTAGAAAAAATATGTGGCATCTTCTGTAGAGATTGTATGCTGTTAAATTCCGTACTGCGGTAGTGTGTTGCTTCTCATATTGCTATCCTCTGCCAGTGCCATGAGAGACAAGGACGAACATACAGCTGGGGGCCATGTGGCAAAACAGTGATGCAGTGATGCAAAACAGTGATGTTTCTCTCCATAATGTCTTTTTGTCTTGTGACTTTGTTTCGGGACCTGTGACTTAAGGTATAAGGCCTTTTTTGCCTTTGAAGGGATTCATCTTCTTCTTGGAAACGACCTTGCTCGGACAAGGTCATTACTAATCCACTTTAGACCAATAAACCTAGTTTAGATCAGGATCCACAGCCAATTGGGAAGGACATTCCTAGTATATACCCTTCCTGTGATGTTATTCGAGCCATGTAAAAGAAAACTTCTGAGAATCAAAAATTGTCAAAAATAATGTCACAAATGTTGACTTAAATGACACTTTTCTCAGTCCGGTGTTAGACACGGATCATTCTGTTATCCCAGGGGATGTGAACCTTTCAGTAAAACTTCTGCTGACCAAGGTCAGGCATTTTCTAGATCAAATCTCATTGCAGAACAACACAAAGAACCAGATATTTGTGTTTGTTTGATAGGGCTGATGACGAAGGAACATCTTCAGATAGCTTTGTGTCGTATTATACACAATCTGGTATTCTCATGCATAAAAGAAAACCTCCAGAGTTGTTGGTTCATGACTATTAGCCTATAAAACCTCAAATTATGGTTCCAAAGTCCTTTCGTGCTGAAATATTGCGGCTGGTGCACGAAACCCCCTTGGCTGGTCATTTAGGTGTCAGGAAAACTTATCATAAAATTTTCAGTCACTTTTATTGGACTAATCTCAGGCACGATGTAGCACGTTTCTGTAAAACTTGCCATACATGTCAAATGGTAGGAAAACCAAATCAGATTATTTCAAAGGCCCTTTTACAGCCGTTCCATACATATCAAGAACCATTTAGTAGGATACTTATAGACTGTGTTGGGCCTCTACCAAAACAAGATCAGGAAATGAGTACATGTTGACAATTTCGTGTACATATACACGTTCCCAGCAGCCATACCACTGAGAAATATAAAGACAAAGACTATAGTGAAAACTTTAGTCAATTTTTTCACTTTATTTGGCCTTCCTAAATGTGTCCAGTCCAATCAAGGCTCCAACTTTATGTCTGGAATTTTTCAACAAGTAATCAGCTAGGCATTGAACAGTATAGGTCAACCTAGTATCACCAAGAAAGTCAGGGTGCTCTCTGGAGCGATTTCATCAACTTTGAAAAATATGATTAGGACCTACTGGTTTGACACAGAGAAGCAGTCGGATTAAGGAATTCATTTTCTGCTCTTTGCTGTTAGATAGTCAATTCAAGAGTCTCTTGGTTTTAGCCCATTTGAGCTTGTATTTGGACATACAATCCATGGCCCACTTAAGCTCTTTAAAGAGAAATTTCTATCAGACGATAATGATTGTCTGAATATTTTACAATAAGTGTCAGAAATTCATACAAAACTTACTGAGGCATGTGAATTAACCAGAGAAAACCTTGAGTCATCTCAGCAGTCAATGAAAATCAAATACGATAAAAACACCTCAAAACGGAAGTTTGAACCAGGTCAAAAAGTTCTTGTTCTACTTCCGGTTCCTGGCAAATCACTCCATGCTTTAATTTACGTTACCGCCGACAATATTGACGTAATCTACGTTACAACTTTCTTGGGCCATATAAATGTTTTTTATTAACAACGTAGCGCAGTTGTTAATCTCAGTGTTCTTATTTCGTACTCAACACAAGTAAACAAACAAACAATTTAAAGCGAAACTATAGTCACTTTTATATATCATAAAAGATGATATCAGAGTTCATGAAACTTTTGTTCAGATTTATGGTATCACGAACTTGGCAGTATTGTTTGTCTATCAACATTGTGTTGTAAGCGTTTATTACCTATTTCATGAAGGCTATGGGTAACTTGCTCTTAAATGAAAACATTACTTTCCGAAATATCTGTGGCTACTTTAATGGTATAACTATTTCAAAAACATTCCTTGGTAACGTAAATTACACGTTAAATTTGCATACTTATAATTAAATAGCACGAAAAATGAAAACTTAGTTGATTTATGTGTTGAAATTTTGCACATTAGCGCAAAGTCATGTCCCCAATAGTCAGAATATAACACTATACTGATTAGCCGATATCAAATACAAAACCATTTTACCCTCCACTTTGTCAACTTTAACTGAGAATCAGTGTTTAGTGAGGCTGCGTCGGCGTAACCACCGCCCCCACCCCCGTTACCAAGTATCTTCTTACCAAATGTTCGTTCTATTTGCAACAACATCGATGAACTCAATTTTAGCATACAAACTACCAGAGATTTAAAAAACTGTTGCGTTTTCTGTTTTTCGGAAAAGTGGCTTGATCCTACAATTCCTGACACGGCTATTCAGCCACCTGGCTTCACAACATTCCGATCCGACCGCTCTTTCAAGATTCTGAACAAGACAAAGGGAGGTGGTGTGTGTTTTATGGTAAACAATTCATGGTGTACAGATGTCAAAGTGCTCAGTCAAACTTGCACTCCTGAACTAGAATCTATTACATTTAAATGCAGACCATTCTATCTACCAAAGGAATTTCCCCTGTCATTCTCACGGCGGTGTACATACCACCACAAGCAAATACTGTTACTGCCATTAATCAATTGTCGGACATCGTAACTCAGAACGAAAATCAACATCCCGAATCCGTATCAATTATAGTCGGAGACTTCAACAAAGCCGATCTCAGAAAAGATCTTCCAAAATACTATCAACACGTGAATTGTGCAACTAGAGGCGCCAACACATTGGACCACTGCTACACGACAATAAAGAATGCTTACAGCTCAATACCTCGTGCACCTCTCGGTAATTCAGATCATGATATGGTTTATTTAGTTCCATCCTACAAACAACAACTGAAAATAAGTAAACCTGTTAAACGATCAGTTCGTCTGTGGACAGATGCCGCTATTGAAAGCCTGCGTGCGTGCTTCGAAGTGACCAATTGGGACATATTCCGTGAATCAGCGACTGACATTAATGAGTACACAGAGACGGTCATCGATTACTTAAAATTCTGCGAAGATATCTGCATTCCACTGAGATCATTTAATACGTATCCGAATGACAAACTCTTGGTTTGGTAAGAATATCAGACATAAACTGAAAGTCAAGAATTTGGCTCACAAATCGGGCGACCAGCAAAGTTATAAGCAAGCTAAGTATGATGTCAGAGAAGCTATATTATCAGCTAAAAAACATTATAGAGGTAAACTCGAAAATGATTTAACAACAGGTAATCCCAGAGACCTGTGGCAAGGAATTCAAAGAATAGTTAATATCAGACTAACATCAAAATCAACAGCGACCGATAACAAGAGCCGTACAGATGAATTAAATGTTTTCTACAGTCGTTTCGACATCCCCGGTAATGCTCTGAGAACTAGGGAAATCAATATTATTAATACTAATGCCACTTTGTTTTGTCAATATCTGTGAATGATGTTACTCGTATGTTTTCGAACATGAATGTAAGGAAAGCGGGTGGCCCAGACAACATATCACTACGTCTATTATGATCATGTTCTGATCAACTTTCGGAAGTTTTTGCTTGTATTTTTAATTGGTCTTTAAACATTTGTAAGGTCCCAAATATATTTAAGAAGTCAATAATCATACCAGTTCCTAAAAACGCTATCATCACTCAGCTTAATGACTACAGACCTGTTGCGTTAACCTCCGCCATCATGAAAGCATTGAACGTCTGGTTTTACAGTACATAAAGTCTGCTCTTCCTTCTTCATTGGACCCTTATCAATTTGCTTACCGCAGCAATCGTTTGTTGAAGATGCTGTTTCTATTTCCCTCCACCATGTAATCAGTCATATTGCAAAGGCCTATTCTTATGCCAGAATGTTCTTTATCGATTACAGATCGGCTTTTAACACTATAATACATGTTAACTTTTACAATAAGTTACTTTGTCTTGGTCTTGATAACACGCTCTGTAAATGGTTTTAGATTTCTTGTCTAACCGGCTCCAAATGGTCAAGATGGGGTCGATTTTTCGGAATCTATCACTTTAAATACAGGCGACCCTCAAGGATGTGTCCTATCCTCTATGTTATACTCGCTAATCACACGATTGCGCCTCATCCAATGATAGTTTTCTGATTGTCAAATGCGCAAATGACACGACTGCTGCGGGTTTCATTCTCAATAACGATGACTTACCATACCGAGACCATGTGGAAGAGATAGTTGATTGGTGCGATCATAATAATTTGCAATTGAATGTAAACAAGACAAAAGAGATGATATTTGACTTCAGAAGGAAGAATAAAGATCGATCAAATACCATTGAGGATTCTTGGCAAAGATGTTGAAATTGTTCACACATTTAAATTCCTGGGTACACTGCTATCAAACGACTTAAAGTGGGATAATAATGTCCATCAAATTGTCAAAAAAGCACAACAAAGACTCTATTTCCTTCGCCGTTTGAAAAGCTTTGGTGTTAACAAAATAATATTTTGTTGACACCAAAGCTTTTACCGAGCTGTTGTCGAGAGTGTCCTTACATTTTCGATTACAGTTTGGTATAGTGGTATTACTCAAAAGGATCGCGAAAACTAAATCGGTTGTTAAGACAGCAGCTAAAATCATCGGTGTTAATCAACAGTCGCTTGAGGCGCTTTTTTTAGACCCGCGCCATTAGGAAATCAAATTCCATAATTAGAGACATTACTCATCCAGCACATACATTATCTGATTTGCTACCATCAGGCACTCGATATAGATCTATTAGGACATAAACCAACTGTTTCAAAAATAGTTTTTATCAAACAGCTGTTCGACTTTTTGTAGTGTTACTTTTGGTATCTTTTTTTTAACTTGTTTGTGTGATATATGTTAGTTGTTGTTTTATTTTTGGCCTGAGCTCTGCAGATCCGCCCCGAATTCCACTGTATTTTTGTTTTTATACACATGGTAATAAAGTGTTATTATTATCATTTATTATTATTATTATTATTATTATTATTATTATTATTATTACAAGTTTAGGGGCTATAAGTATTATATAGAAATAACAGTTCATTGAAGCTGTGTTGGAATTCTGAAAAAGAGGTGTTGTTTATTTTAATTGTTTTCAATGGGGTGACTTCCAATTGTTGTACGTGCAGCGCAGAATTATGCGTCATACTGTTCGGAGAGAGGGGGATATCATTAACCTAAGGGGTAATGCTTGTCGGAAAAGTGACATTAAGCAGTTTAAGCGATACCAGCAGGCCTAGACTTTTTTACTTTTGTGCGAACTTTATGGATACACGTTCAATCAGTTCAATTTAATTTTGTTTTTAGTTTTCATCCATCTAAATTCACGACAATGAAAAAGATTTCCACATAACTCTCTCTCTCTCTCTCTCTCTCTCTCTCTCTCTCTCTCTCTCTCTCTCTCTCTCTCTCTCTCTCTCTCTGTGCAGTGAAATTTCTTTTCTGCGACCACCGAACCTCGTACGCGTCATATTGGCATTGCAGAATAAACATTTTTTTGCATCTCCCTTGTTTCGCCCTGCCAGAGTAGTCTAGGCAGAGATCCTGCGATTTGCGTTCTTCACTGTTGGAACACGCGCAATTCACGCGCACGCCCTTGAGAGAGCATGCGCAATGTGAGTCTTTGTGCGCGTGTCAGTAATGCTCGTGCTATCGTGTCGTTGAACAGTTGAATATTGACAGAAACTGGAATTACTGCAGAGAATACTTTTCAGGACATCAAATGTGAGTGTTAAGGTACCAAGCAGGACGTTTATGAAAACCCTTTCAGAAAGTTCACGCCGCCTGTGGCCATTTTGTGGAGTATAAGCTTATAAGCTTACGTAACTGCAGCGTATTTCTACTGTACATATTGCCGGAACATGTGCGATGGAATTTTCAGAATTTTGTGTTTCACGTCGTTCAATCATTCAGATAGAAATGCCGCCCTTCTCCAAACTTCGAAAAAACAGGGTGACAGACTTTGGAATGCTAACTCTTGTATACAATGACGTAATTTAATGAGAAGACATTTGTATTCGAGCACGGTTACAGTTTTGGATTCGAGAACTCTCATCATGGCGGATTCACTGAAACAGTCAGTTATATTCTCAACAATCCAGAGGGTGAGTCGAACATTTCCCTATGTCCATGTAGCACTTGTGCAAAAATAAGCGAATCCACAGGCCTTTGGCGAATCAATAAATGCGTATTTCACCAAGCTGAAAGGTGGAAAGATTAATTATTTTTGTCGCCTGTCAATAGTTTGATACAATATGACTATCCCCTTTTACAATAATACTGGCTATTCGATTGTGCATTGTGCTACAGGTCAAAATCTTATTCCCCAGGTTGTATACATATGTAGAGATTTTTATAGAAACTATTCCATAGCTATTTACATTTCTTTATCACTTTTTGCGGTTTTGCGGTTTCCTGTTTTTTGTTAGCTGATTTGTCGGCAAACGCCAAAACGACTAATCTTTGCGGTTTTCTGTAATTGTGAGTTGGCACACACGCCAAAACGATTAGTCTATTGCGTTCGTATTTCTTGGCACGTTTAGTCTCACTGTTTACCTCCGGTTGGTTAGCAACCGCAGTTTAATTGACAGCCGATTCTTTATATTGAGGATGAATTGTTGCAATAAGTGTTTCCTACGACGTTCGCACAAGTGAGGGCCCTATACGATGTCAAGTAGGGCATGCAGTATTAAACGTGAAACATTTATCTTGTAATATTTCCCCCTTGTCTTGGCCTGCTGGATTTAAAAAAGTGTTTAAAGGTATACAGGGACCATGTTCAAATTTAGCCATTGCTACCATGGAAAGGGGAGATCTAGCTAATCATCAGAATCATAGAGTTTATGGGGTCACGCCAGGTCACACAAAAAATAATGCACCACTACATTGCCATAATTTTACTTTAGTTAAACAATCAGAAATAATTTGTCTTCATTATTCTTCCTTGAATGAGGCAAAGAAATCAAAATAAATTATTATAAAATGAACATTATTATACGTCGTTAATTATAAATCAATAAAATAAATAAGTACCAGTGAATTATGTTTTTAATAAAACCAAAAAAAAACTGTGCGCTACTGTTACTGTTTTTGATAAATAATGGTACATTGGCTGATAAGGGGAACTGGGTTCATAAAATTAATTTGAGATTCAAGTAGAATTAATTTTAGCACATGAAATTAATTTGAAGGCATAAAATTAATTCGATGAATGCATAATAAGTTGGTGCTATACTCTATAACACTTATTTGGGATGACTGCATGAAACAAAATTAAAAATGTTTGAAAAATTATTCTGGTCTATATTAAATTAATTCAAACACTAAAATAAACGGAAAACAAACTTTGATAACAATGGCCCCAATGTACATTATCTTAATTATTCTTCAAGATGAAGGCAAAGAAATTACAATTATTATTATTATTATTATTATAGAACAAACGTTAAAAGTTGTTACTTAGAAATCCATAAATAAATAAAAAACAGGGAATTATGTTTTAACATAGATCCTTTCAAGGGTCTATTGTTTTAAATAAAAAAGCTGTGGTTCCCAAATAGGTTACCATGGCAACATAAAACAAAATGAACATGAGTTCATGCTTTGATAAATACACTTAGGAGAGCATTTGCATAGTACCTGGATATACTTTTAATGGAATTTTGAAAAAAATTGAAATTTTAAAATGCAAATAGGTTACTATGGAAACAGGGCAGTAAAAATGGATATCATATTTTGTCTTTCTAATCTAAATAACCTTTGGTATAATATTTCTGTTGATTAATGGATTTTTACACTGGATGTTTGGTCTTTCTAACCCAAAATATCCCTTTGATATAACACATTCTGTTGATTACTGGATTTTAGGTGGAATCTTTGAAAAACTGGTAATTTTTACTCCTGAATGGTTGCCATGGAAACATCTCACATTAAAATGAGTGTGATTTTTTTTGGTGTGCTAACCAGAAAAACCCTTATTATCAATTTTTACATCAATCAATAGTTCTTTAATAGGAATTAGGGAAAAAGTAACATTTTTAATCCCAAACTGGTTACCATGGCAACTCGAAACATTAAAATAAGTCTGGTGTTTTGTGTTGTCTGACCCAAACTCCCCCACTAGATAATTTTCATAACAATCAAAGTAACTTTTCATGGGATATTAGAAAAACTGAAATTTCAACCCCTAAAATGGTTACCATGGAAACATGGGGCAGTGAAATTGATATCATATTTGGTCTTTTCGACCCAAAATACCCTTATGGTGAAATTTTCATGGAAATTGAACCTATTATTATTCGCGTTATTATTTCTATATAATACTTATATTAATTATTATTATTATTATTATTATTATTATTATTATTATTATTATTATTGTACAAGTTTAGGGGCTATAAGTATTATATAGAAATCTAATAACAGTTCATTGAAGCTGTGGGAATTCTGAAAAAGAGGTGTTCGAATGCAGGCCCATCGTGGCAGTCGTGGGCGCGCACAAAGCAAGGCACAGCGACTGTGGAGAGTCTATGCGAGCGTATTTGCTGCAAATATAGCATCACGCATGCGCAGTCGTTTGCCAGTGTAGTCTGCGAATATGAGCATGCGCAACTGAGTTTACTTGCCCGTGAATGTGTAGTCTGTACACTACGTCTCGTGCTATAATCTTGTCGTCGAGCTTTGCATGTTGACAGAAACTGGAATTACTGCAGAGAATACTTTTCAGGCATCACAAGTGAGTCCCTAAGGTAACAAGTAGGACCACAGGGCGTTGTCTACATGTCCGTCCCCAGGGGGGGGCTAGGTGTTTACTTGTATCGCTAATAAAGATATATTCTACCAACCTTTGGTTTTCTGTCTTAACTTAGCACTGCCCTTGACAATCTTGCGTATACGTTTTATCAACATGCTGCGTCTATTATCTGATGAGTTTGAGTGCCTAATTAGCCAAAGTAATCAAGGGTAAATTACTAATCTGTGGACGCTCTCACCAGATTATTACCGGATTAAATTTGACAAAGTCAACAACGAACGCACCAGCAAGGTATAACTGAAGAAAGGGCTGAAACTCTCAAAAGCCGTGTCCAGAGGTGGTCCGTAAAACTAGTGGACACTTTATATTCATGTATTCAGAAACAAACAGAAGGCAAAACAAACTTGAATATTCATTTGTAAACGAACAGGTCGGAAAGGAGGACCTCCCAAGAATGCGTGGTATGTGTTGAACACACCTTGGTAACGTATCTGAGATGTGTTTATACTCTTCCTGCTGGCCCGGCGTTGGTCGACGTGCCTAACACCGCATCGAACTGAATCAGACTTCACGGGTATATTGAAAAATTCCGTGTTAGTCGAGAACAAGAACGGAAAAGACTTTATTAACTCGACGTTCGAGCTCGCCTTCAACTTGTCCAGTTTATCAACTGCGTTCTTGCAATACGTACACTTTTGTATTAGTCTTCTTTTTCAAATAACAAAAGACATGTTTTACATACGACCGATTGTGTGCTCTGCAGTACAAGCAGTGTTGTGGGTTGGTGACTACGTGCCTGCAGATTTTATACACCGCGGTATTTTGCTTTGAATTTTTCAATTGACCCCATGTGCTAAGTTAAAACACAAACAAGAAGGTCGAGTGTTCTCTCTGCAAATCAAGTAGCATTTCGAACACGAACGATTTGGGTATCTTGACCTCAACATTATTAGCTACGCAGCTCGAAAGCTATGCTCGGAAACAGGACGGGAACATTAGTCAGAGCCGGATTTTGCATGGAAAGCATGCAATGTACTGCATACTGCTTATGCTCCCTTTGGTCTGAGACTCCCGCCCTCTCGGCCATAAACGTCATTGAGCTGCCAAGAATATGATAGTGCAGTCGCGTGAATCTGTGTATATTTTGATACATTATTTTATCAATCCTTATACTCAACTACCTAACGCATCAAACAAGGGTCATGTCAGGTTCTTAGGACGTTCTCCAAAAGACATATAATCGATTAGTGTCGCGGAATGATTTTCACCAGGTTTGAGAACTAATAAATAACTGGTCGTCAGTGTGTCTTCGCATATCAAATCGACAAGTGTATTAGTAACTTCGAGGGATCACATCCTTCACTGTAAAGTTGTTTTGTACAAAACACATTTTCGAGAAAGCTGACGTGCAAGGGAAAGACACAGCAACTGAGTCCGACGGAGGCGCAAAAAACAGTGCATTCGCATTTGTGTCCGATGTACACATCTCTGTTATTCCATTCTATCAGTCGACGAAGCCTACGTCAAATTATAGTGAACTCCAAGCAAAGTCCCACATAACATGTAAAGGCGAGCCAGTGGCCATATGATGATGGATTGCATAAACTTCGAAGTCTAACATCCTTAACTGCTAAAGCTGCGGTTTTTATACAAAAAAACATTTTTGGTAAAGCGAATGTCCAAAAGGTTTTATTATATATAGTTTATTACAGTGTTATGCAGGGGTTTCATGCTTGTTCAAAAACTGACATAAAAAGATTATGGTGTCCAAAAAAATTCATTTTATTTAGCTGACTGATTTATTGTCTTTGCTATGGCCTAAACATCCCCGTTTTCGTTCGACAAGACCGTGACATCAATATCTCCCCAACGTATAGATCAACCTGGTAGAGTATTGCTATGCTTCCAATGTGTCTTTGCAGCTTTCATCTCGTCTTGAAACGAATAAGGCATAAGCCTATATAAGGCATGAAAATACTTTTGCCGACTGGTCAGTTTTATGTAACAAGCGGCGAGTTTCTTCCCTCGAACGATGACCGGCTGTAGTCAAGAACACATAGATTGTCATGTCCGTATTTATAACACCGGTGAGCTTGAACCTCGATCCCAAAGCATGTTGGCTAATTTGTTTACCTCTATCAATCATGTGGGCTTAAACTAAACATTTCTAAAGTCAAAGGTTTCTAGTTCCGGCTTCCGGTCTGACGGACCACATCGGGACACTGACTCCACCACTTCGATTAGTGTTCTATTGCTCAAAGAAGCAACGACGAAGGCATAAATTGGCCTGTCCCCATTTAACCATGGTCAGGAAACTGTTGACGTTCGAAAATTAGGAAATGTTTGTTGTTAAGGTAGATTTCTGTGAACACGGCTTTTGAGAGTTTCAGCCCTTTCGTCCAGTTATCCCTTGTGTGCGTTCGTTGTGTCTTTGTCAAATTTAACACTTTCACGCGGGAGGGCGCGCATTCTGCGCCAACGGCCAGACTGCGTGAGGCGCGTAAACGCGCCAAGAACGTACGCGTTTACATGCGTTCGATATACGTTGGCTTTGGTTTGATCTACATCATGTTTGTTGACTATTTCCTCAAGCCTAGCTGTAGTATACGAGGTAGAGGTCAAACCTAAATGAGCATGCGCGCCAAATTTTCAAACAAATGCCGCCATATTCGGTCATTTCTCGGCCGTGATTGTGTTAAAGGATCGTGTGATCGGTTGTTGTTTTTCTCTCAGAGGGTATTTAAAAATGGCGATGCGGGCACAGTTTAACACCGACAAAGCCCTTGAGCATGTTTTTCTAGACACTAATAGTGGAATAGTCACTGATCTTGAAACTGAACTCGACGAGATGGCGGAAGTCAAATTTCAAATTACAACTCTAATACAGAACTTGAATATGTTCCCAAACCAGTTGAGCAAACACAGAGATCGCAAGCAAGACACTGACAGGAAGGTAGGCAATCTGAGCATGCGACAAAGTGCGGCAAAGGACCGGTGACTGACATCACAAACGTTGATGGGGTATCCTGTGGATGTTGTACGACATCAATCTATCAATGACAATTACACATCGGACTGGCAACCAGTATATAAGCTTACATAGAACATAGCTCTCTTTTGAATGTCAGATGATACCTGTTGTTCGAAGATGAACTTGTAATAAATATGAATATTAATCTCATTTACGTGGAATATGTTTTAGCGTATGTTTCCTCCTACTGAATTTGAGTTGATAAAAGTAAGTGGTAATTTTTAAAGTGTTACGCTGAGAAAAATACATTTATATTTGAAATAACAAAAAATGCAACATTTTTTGATTTTTTTTTGTAAAATCCAATATGGCCGCCAAGATCACGTGATCTTCAAGGCGTGTCACATGACCTTTTGTGCATTTTTATGATGCTCTGTCATATTGCAATACTCACTGAAAAAATTGTCCCGAATACTCAAATAATTACAAAGATAGGCCCTATAGCACATGCATGTAAATCAATATTTATAAGGCCATATACCCATATAAAACTACACACAGGAATGCACGTATAAAAATTAATTACGCAGTGAAAGTGTTAATCCGGTGATAATCTGGTGAGAGCGTCCACAGATTAGTAATTTACCCTTGATTATTTTGGCTAATTAGGCACTCAAACTCATCAGATAATAGACGCAGCATGTTGATAAAACGTATACGCAAGATTGTCAAGGGCAGTGCTAAGTTAGGACCTAAATACCAAGGTTGGTATAATAATCTTTAAAAGCGATACAAGGAAACACCTAAGCCCACCTGGGGACAGACATTGTAGACAACGCTTTTAGTAGGACGTTTAGGGAAAATCCTTTCAGAAATTTCACGCTGCCTGTGGCAATTTAGTGGAGTATAACCTTATTCGTACCTGGAGCGACGGTATACAGTATTTCTACTATAATATGCGATGGAATTTTGCGTTTCACGTCGTTCAATTATTCAGATGGAAATGCCGGCCTTCTCCAAACTTTGAAAAAATCAGGGTGAGAGACTTTGGAATGCTAACTCTTGTATAACAATGACGTAATTTAATGAGAAGACATTTGTATTCGAGCTCGGCAACATTTTTTGATTTGAGAACTCTCATCATGGCGGATTCACTGAAACAGTGAGTATTCAACAACTTTTTCCTATGTCCATGTAGCACTTGTGCAAAAATAAGCGAGTCCACAGGCTTTTGGCGAATCAATAAATGCGTTTTTCACCAAGCTGAAAGGTTGAAAGATGAGTCCGTCACTTTGGGACGAGCTAGATAAATGCAGTCAAACCCAGCTGGGCATAGAAATTTGCCATAGTATGACTTTGTTCTGGAGACGACCGGCCGTGCGTTGGAACTTTGATACAAAGTTTCTATATCTGAACTGACGTACTTGAATGACAGGCACAGGAAACATGGCCAATAAAAACGAATTCTCGTTGCATTTTGATAATAATGTATCAATCACTATGACACGGAAATTATGCCTCCTCCCAACAGAAGGGCCATGGTCTATTTTTAGACCTGCTACAGTATGTCTCAGTGCTGAAAAGGCCATATTGTTGTCATGTTGTCATGTCGACTTTTAAAATTTGCATACAACTGTGAGAGTGACACGGGTTGTTTACAGGTCACAAAACTTTTGAGTCCCACATTACACCTGTTTCCTTTGGCATTAAAGGTGTGCATGTATACACATCGTAAGACTAGAAAATTCACTTCATGGGCAGAACCTTGTAAAATAGCCTTTTCTTGTCTGGTTAACGAAAAAATATACCCCTGATCTAAAATATGCATTGGCTACCAGCCAGTGTCACCGGGCCACCAACTTCAGAATATGGTTGCCTAAGTGGACTACCAGGTAAAAAAAGTTAATTTCGAGCCCTGGGCAATATTAAACATGAAACATTTAACTTGTAATATTTCCGTTGCCTTGGCCTAACGGTTTAAAAAATTGTTTAAAGGTATACAGGGATCATGTTCAAATTTAGCCATTGCTATCATGGACAGGGGATATCTAGCTAATCATCAGAATCATAGAGTTTATGGGGTCACGCCAGGTCACACAAAAAATAATGCACCACTACATGGCCATAATTTTACTTTAGTTAAACAATCAGAAATAAATTGTCTTCATTATTCTTCCTTGAATGAAGCAAGGATCAAAATAGATTATTATAAAATGAACATTATTATACGTCGTTAATTATAAATCCATAAAATAAATAAGTACCAGTGAATTATGTTTTAAATAAAACAAAAAACTGTGCGCTACTGTTACTGCTTGTGATAAATATAATGGTACATTGGGTGATAAGGAGGATTGGGTTCGGATACTAGTAGAATTAATTTCACCACATAAAATTAATTTGAAGGCATAAACTTAATTCGATAAATGCATAATAAGTTAATAATATACTATATAACACTTATTTGGGATGACTGCATGAAACACAATTAAAAATGCTTGAAAAATTATTTCTGGTCTATGTAAAATTAATTCTAACACACTAAAATTAACGGAAAACATAGTTTTGACCAAAATGGCCCCAATATACATTATCTTTATTATTCTTTCTAGAATGAAGGCAAAGAAATTACAATTATTATTATTATATAGAACAAATGTTAAAAGTTGTTACTTAGAAATCCATAAAATAAATAAAAAACAGTGAATGATGTTTTAACATAGACCCTCTCGAGGTAAATGGTTTAAATAAAACCAGATATGAGCTGAATATGCTCACGTGTTTTACAGCAGGTTCATTAATAGTAGTACGCTTCACAAAAACAATAAGATATATGTTATTACTATATGTAGCAGGTTTTTTCAACTTCGCACAGTACTCTCAGAGTTTAATCACTAAATACACAACTTTATTTAATATGCAAATGAGCTGTTAATTAACTTGACACTGCTAAATGCTTCACGGGACAACTAGATATCCGTCAGATTAACATTTGTAGTCACGTTTTTATCAATTTAGTGCTGTAATTTTAGAGTAATGTCACTAATTACAAAGTTAATTAAATATGCAAATAAACCCTAAATTAACTTGACACTGTTCAATGATTCATAGCACAATTTAATATTTATCAAATCATTTCTGTAGCACATTTCACAAAATTGGTGCCGTAATTTCAGAGTTATATACCTAATTACAAAGTTTATTGAATATGCAAATGAACCCTTAATTAACTTTACACTACTAAATGCTTTAGCACACAAGTGTCAGTATATGCAGCAGTTTTCATCACATTGGTGCAGTTATCGTGGAGTTATATGACTAATTATAAAACCTCATGAATTATGCAAATGAGTAAATTATTAACATGAGCATTACAGCTCAGGGGACAGCAAACACTGACTTCCTGATAAGACTGAGAATTTAATCTCCTCATCAACAATGCCTACATGAAGTATGCAAATCTGATTTCAACCCGGGACTACTTTGTACACTGTGTAAATTCTTCGATCATATTTTGAAGGAAACTTCAAAAGTTTCGGGGAAAATTATTAGAATTCATCAGTCCAATCTAGAGAAAATAATAAAATATCCCATCTACATCACAAATTGATTTCCCAGCCAATTATTGAGTACTCTGTTACTGTAATGCAATGGCCAGTTTGATTATATGATTTGGTCAGTTGGTATCAGTGTTCCATCCAACTAACATTACAAGATTTGAGTCAACTCGAAATTTTGTGTAATTTTTCTTGAATCACCATTTACAATCCCCTATTCAACTGAAAATTTTCTTGTGTGTCAAAGAAATTATTTATGTGTCGCGACCCTAAAATAAGCTTAGAGGGAACACTGGTCTGTATACAGAAAATGTGTGTATTCCAAAATCATTACCCATTGAAATCATTCAAGACAGACTAACTGCAAATCAAATATACAAATATCAATTTTATTGAATACCAGATAGATATACTAGTACAAAACCTGTTGTAGCAGGCAAAACAAAGATACATTGTTCAAACTATAAAATATAAAGTACTGTTATTTCAAATAATAAAAATGTTAAAATCTCTGAAAATTGAAATACAGCAGATGAAACTGCTGCTGATCAAACTTCATACTTATTTTTCCATTCATTTTCAGTAAATATGGAGAAGACAAAGAACGCAATGATAGCGTATTTCTTCACAGAAAATAGACAAAACCTTTTTTCCGTGACATTTACAAATTTTGCACAATGTTAAATATATATATATATATATATATATATATATATATATATATATATATATATATCTGCTGTTTTAAAGCAATGAAATTAAAATGTGCAAGTACTGTACTTTTGACTTAGGCAAATAATTGCCGCCCTGAGCAGTTACATTTTACCCTGACACTTACAATTTTCGCAAGATACTAAATATATCTGCTGTATTTAAGCATTGTAATTAAAATGTAAAAATACTGTACTTTTGACTTAGGCAAATAATTGCCGTGCTGAGCAGTTACATCTTATTAAACACTGCGATTAAAATAGCTATGCATAAAATTGACAAAATGGAGTATTTTATCAACAATATTGTTATGTGAGATATATGTAATTTTTAATTAGTGAATATTACATAATGCACCTAAAAGATTGCAGAAGAAAAATATGTATAAAATTTTTAAGTTCCAAATAAACTTCAATAATAATAAAAGTTCTATGAAATGTTGTAGCGCTCTCTTCCCAGAAAATAGATGAGGCAAACAGTGTCTGCTGCCTTTAAAATCTGCTTAATTAAATCCTAGTGAAAATGTAAAATTTCCATAGCATGTGTTGTTTCATAGTCAAATAATTAGAAGTGACATACGTGAAAGAGCCCTGATCAGCAAAACCGTGAAATTAATTAAATCCAATACAATATGTAGTACTGCAATTAATACTGCATGTACACTTAGTAAATACTTAATGTATATGCATCTGTTAATAAATTGACAAAAAATTGCTGTTTTGCCCGGTAAATTTCAATAAAAGTAAAACTGACCAAAAAGTTCCCTCTTCTGAAACATACTCCATGATAAAAATGTACTGCCATTATGGATACATTTAATGTATAAACAACATGTAGGTACAGCATGCAAAACTGCAAGCATGTACACCTGGTAAATATTTATCACAAATGCATCAATAAAAAATTGACATAAAATGGCTAATTTGCCTGGTAAACTCCGATAAAAATGAAACTGACCAAATGATCTCTCTACAAAAACTAGATCATGATAACAGTCTACTGCCATTATGGATACATTGCAATGTATATACAACATGTAGGTACAGCATTTCAAACTGCATGCATGTACACCTGGTAAATACTTGTCACAAATGCAACTGATAAAATTTTGACATGAAACGGCCGATTTGCCTGGTAAAACTTCATAAATAAAATAATCAAATTAGAGAATCCTGAAATATATTTCAATTAAAAAGACAAAGTTACAATTACATAGAAAGGCAGGAAGATTCTCTAAGTGAAAATAGACTATTTCATAGCAGGAAAATGTCAAAGTATTTGTGTGCAAGGAACATGGCTGAGCCAGCTTAGTTAGTAAAGGGAAAGCAACTCCACACATGATCGTTCATATTTGGGTTGTTTGCGTTTTATGTATGATATTGTGTATAATGTAAGTGTATATCCTGTTTGGCTGTTTTATGTACATTGTTGTTTAGCCATGGCGAGACGTACCCGTAATCTACGTGTCTTGTGTTAATCCGCACTGGAGCGGAGAGACTACTGTGACACTACGATCCTTTGGCGCTACGTTTCGAAAACAGAGTTTTCTTCATCAGTCGCTTAAAATTCATTTTTGTTTGGTGATACGCGTTGAACGGTTGATCATTTTGTTTGCCGCTTTGTGACAGCTACAGTGTAACAAACTATTTGCCGCTGAAAGACAGCTATAGTCTGATACTGCCTTCAAAAAATATTGTGAATGAAGTGTGAATTGTAGACAGAAAAATGACAAGACCAATATTCTTTAAAGGCTTTTCTGTTTGCCGCTTTGTGACAGCTACAGTGTAACAGACTATTTGCCACTAAAAGACAGCTATAGTCTGATACTGCCTTCAAAAAATATTGTGAATGAAAGTGTGAATTGTAGACAGGAGAATGAAAAGACCAATATTCTGTAAAGGCTTTTCTGTTTGCCTCTCTCTGATGTCAACATTGTCATTGCCAGTGACTTTTTGATATATTAAGATCTGTAGAGGGTCATGGTGTTCACTAAGTGTGTGTGTCAATGAAGACTCAGATGTGTTGGCGGTAACTGCACCTGAAAATGTGTTATACGATGTGGCTAGAGTTTGCAAATCGTCCAGAACATAAAATTTATTCTTGGCATACACAATTGCCCAAAAGTGTCCTGGTCGCAGTTGTACTGCTCCACAGAGACTATAATTTCCACCAAAACAGAGCATTCGTCTGGAACCTTTAATGCTGGTTTCTATTTATTTTTTCCCTCCACAACACCAAACTCCAACACATAAAATAATGGCAGATCAAGAATGGCATGTCCTAATGACAGCATGTTGCCACAAAAATTGCATTTTCCTTTAGTGAGTTGTGCAGCCATGTCTTTAGAAGTTTCCTCGATAATCAGTGGTACATCTCCACCACATTTCTCATTTACTGATTGTGTTCTACTCACACATCCCACACTTGAGGTAATATCTTTTGGAGATTTGCAGTTATACAAACCATGGAAACGGAAAATAGCGATTCAAATACCTGTAAGTCTGCAGTTAAGAGATCAAAAGCTCCCAGACATTCTGCATCAATTCTTCCCATTGGGGCAAATGAAATAGGCCTGTGCAGTACCAACATTCCCACACCTCTTTACGAATTTCCCGCAACTGCCCCCGACTTAATATTGATGAACGAGCTCTGCTCATTTTATTGATCACTTCAGTCATACCATTATTTAATTCTCGTATGTGTTGACTTTTCTGAAACATCCCAAAATAGTACACTTCAAGGAATGCATCAATGGCACAACTTTAGACATGATTATTCTACCATTCAATGAACCTAAACATCACTATGGCCACATCCACTTCATTTAAAATTCCTTGCACAGCAACATTGTTAAATATGAAAGACCTATGAGCTGCAAATTGACACGTATTGTTTTCATGATTTTACATTTACAGTAACATTAGATCCAAGCAATCCTTATTCTTAGAGATGTTTACACAAGTAAAATCATCCACTGAGTTGGACTCATCATGTGGGCATTCAGCGAATATACTTAATAAAAGTGTAGAATTTGTATCATTGAAATCAGTAAACATTACCCCCCCCCCTCACTTGCAGGTTTTAAGGTAATCTAGCAACAAATAAATATCCCACTACCACATTAATTGAGATCAAAAGACAAAAATACCCAGTTAAGAAAACTGAGTAATGATACTGTACAGAGTCAACTAATGTGCCCTTGAGGTAACCACAATGCACCTGTCATCATCTTAATTAAGTTGCTAGCTCCCAGATGCAGCTGCATGGGGATTTACATTTATAGCAGTTGCAATCTTCATTCCTTACTTATGCTGTAACCATCTAAAGCAGTTGTCTCTCTGTAATTGTCAACACTAAATGTACTATGACAGATTGCACCTTTTATTTTCAGTACTAACATGTTGTTTTCCATCCTGGTAATTTTAAGACTTGTAACATAGCTAAAGAAACTTTCTGGATTAGAACATCCCAAAATTTGCCTTAAACATGATCCAATGTGGAGATACCATTTTTCTTATAACTGATGATATTGGTGAATTTATATTCAACATTCAGATTTAAGATAGCCAAATCGGTAAGTTGAAAGCACAGGCCAAGATTTGCTGTTCGTGCAAGTGCTTTGCTACGAAGGCAGCTCTGTACTTCAACACGTATCAAGTTCATGTTTCCTTACTAACATTGTATAAGAATGTTTGTTTGTTCTGAACACAGATTCTGACACAGCCAATGTACTTTCATATTTAATTTTACTGAGATGACTTCTCCAACTAGGCTCTATTGTTTTGGTGATATCAGAAAGTGATGACACAGGCAAGGTGACAACACAGTCCTTCTGAATATTCTTGTTGTATATTAGGTGACAAGTGCACAGCGGATCTTGCTCCGTGGTATGTATTTTAACACACACAAGAGTCATGTCATTTGCATTATAAATGTGCCCACAACTTACAATGACACCTTTTGAATTAATGAATACCTCTAAAGGTAGGTCACATGGAACAGAGTCCTCATCAGAACAAACCTGGAAACTTTGCCCAAAGTGGCTCACTGTGGTCTTCTGGGTGACTTCGGATTCACACCCCTGAATGTAGACTCTTTACGTCTTTTCCGTTTGCTCTGTGTCTGTTCAGTCTGTTCAGCCACACTTTCTGTTGGGAAAAATACAAATATACTTTGATGAATCATTCTTCAAACGGTGATTAGCATGCAGTTTTTTATATTGGTAAACTGCTTATGGTCTCATCAATGCTGCAATAAGTGAAATGTATGTGGACTTTGTTCTTTCAGATAAATAGAATAATACCAACATGGCATCTTGATCAAAAAGCAGTATAATAATCAAGAGATGCTTGAAATTAACAAGCATACACTGAAAGACATACAACACAAGATGCGGGATGTGGAGCCACTTTCCCTTTATAACAATTTCCGCCATGCCTTATTTTTAAATTAACAACCCAGTTGTTAATTTTCACAATATAAAACAGCCACAACCAAATATAGACACAAAACACATTGAAAGACGTACAAGACAAGATAGTTGATATGTGAAGCCGATTTCCCTTTAATACAACTCCAATTATTTTTTTTGAGAACGGCAAGGCACGTTGTATGCATTATCTATCATTTCATAATATACCCAATGCCCCACCAGAGTAACCACGCACATTACTTCGTCGCCGGCTTAACCCTGCCTGATCAGCTGGTGATGCGTGCACATGGATACCAACGGCAGTGCAATAGCCAACACAAGTGGGCGAACTAAAAGTTCTAACTTTCTAATCGGGAATTATTTTGTGAGAAAAATTCAGGCCATGGCCTTTAAAAATAATTCGAATACATGTAATTACCTTTCTCTTGTTCCTTGGCAAGCGTAAAAACCCGAGATCGTACAGCGAAGCTTTACCTAATGTAGCTTATGAGGGCGGGTAGGAGTAATACGCACGTTTTCATTGGTAGAGAGAAAGGTCACAACATTGGGAGCCAGCAATTGCACTAGCCAATAGAATTGTCCATTACAATTCATTATTCTTTTGTTTATTCTGGCAATACACGCTATCATATGTTAGACATGCTACGTACAATCAAAGAACAGGGAGATCGTAGTCGATCTTCTTCAGTGTAGCATTAAACCCGCTAAATAATTTGATTACGCTGCCTGTGATGCATAGACGAACCATTTCAGAAGGTAAAACATTTTAGCACTGAAAGAGTATCAATTTTTCATAAAAGTTGCCGGCGAAATCAAGAAATTGAAGAATACCGCACTTCGCCGGCGTCAATTTCGCCGGCTCTTAATGAAAACCCAGCGACTCGATCGATAAACTTCAACGCATATGGGAAAGGGATAAACCCATTAATATTTTCATTTGCATGGCCTAAAACGTACTACATATCGTTTTATCACATTACTATCTCATGTTGGAACGGGTTAAACTTTAATGACCTCAACCTGCATCGATAAATTTCAACATTGCTTATAAGTTGTACAACACATACGTGACCTATTTTTCATAAGACAGTCCGGCCCTCCCAATCGAAGACTACAACGAAAACTGAAAAGGCCTGAAACATGTGGATATTTCGATATGTCTACATCTAGCGTTTATTAGTGTCATTCTCTGACTGTTTGAATTGATTAAACATTAACTAAAGACCTCGACCTGCGATAATGAATTCCCTGTACAGCTTACACAAATAGAAACGTTTCCAACTCTATGCACACGCAACCTTACAAGTGAAACGGGGGCAATTTTTACGATTTCATGGAAATAATGCCATACACTAAATGTTCATACTATTCATTAACAATACACAACAACAATCTTTTAGACTTACCGATCTTTTGTTCATTGCTTGTTGGCTTTCTTGCAATAGCCGGGTCAATGGTGAGGTTGAATCTCCTTGGCCAGCCATCAAATGAAACTTGAAGTTTTTCGTTTTCAAATCCAATTACAGTAGCATTTGACCATCTTCTTTCTTGGTCAATTACCTCAACTTTCTGCCCGATTATAAATTCAGTGGAAGTGGCCATAGTGATGTTGTCGGAGCGATACGTTAGCAATGCATTCGGAAGGTTTCAAGCAGCTACACTACTGTACTGTGATTATTTGAATCTCGTGCGTGGCCTCTGCTCGGCCGGACAACACGCAATGCTAAGATTAATACGCGCGGACTTGCAAACGACCGTGTCCAACAAATTAACTTTGGTAAATCACTACGTCGCCAAGAAGTTATCTTTCCAATAGAAAACAAATTATTTAGGTCAAATTTCGTGTATATATGCGTATTTTAACAATAATTCCTCAATAAAACACAAAAATATTCCTGCCCATGAATATCCTGTAGTGGTACTCAGTCTCAGCAGATGACCAAATCAGAGTTGATCCCTGGCTTCCTGTGTACATCGAATATGCAACCTTTGATTGTGTTGTGTGCGTATTGCATTGAATTGTGTACACATTGCATTAACTTCCAACCCCACTAAACCCGAATAAAGAGCTCAAACACGGGTTAAAGCTCTAATGGAGTGGTTCGTCGCGTGCTATGAGCTAAATGCTCATACACCACAATAGATATTTGTCGGATCAGTATCTGCAGTAGATTTCATCACATTTGGTGCAGTTATTTTGGAGTTATATCACTAATTACACAACTTCATAAAATATGCAAATGACCTATTTGTCAACTTGACACTGCCAAATGCTTCTCAGTACAATTAGATATTTATCAAAACAATATCTGTACCCAATTTCACTGACTGTAATTTCAGAGTTATATACCTAATTACAAAGTTCATTAAATATGCAAATGAACCCTTAATTAATGTCACACTACTGAATGCTTTACACTACAGTTAGATGTCAGTCCGATCAGTATCTGCAGCAGATTTCATCACATTTGGTGAAGTTATATCGGAGTTATATGACTAATTAAAAACTTCATAAAATATGCAAATGAGCTATTTATTAACTTACACGCTCAGATCAATATTTGTTGCAAGTATCATCAAGTTTGGTGCAGGAATTTCAGAGTTATCTCACTAATAACAAAAGTTCATTAAATATGCAAATGAGAAGATAATTGACATGACACTCACAGTATCATCATAATGTTCCGAGATTGTCATCAGTGAAAAGTTTCCTGAATTTTGTGCAGTATTTCTTGATATGTGTCTACACTATCATAACCGTCTCCATAGGGAAACCATTGTATGGAAAAATACGATATTTCATAACTTCATTAATATGCAAGCCACACTAACCAAAATCTAATCAGTTCTTGCAAGTAGCATATGGTACCTGTGTACCAAATCTGACTTGAATCCGTTCGGCGTTTTTGAGTTATCGTGTAAACAGACAGACAGACAGACAGACAGACAGACAGGCACACACACACACACACACACACACAACACACACACACACACACTAACACACACACACACGGACAGACAGACAGGCAACATAAAACAAAATGAACATGGAGTTCATGCTGTTATAAATACACTTAGGAGAGCATTTGCATAGTAACTGGGATTACTTTTAATGGACTTAGGAAAAAAATGAAATTTTAAAACTCAAATAGGTTACTATGGAAACACAGGGCAGTAAAAATGGATATCATATTTTGTCTTTCTAACCCGAAATAACCCTTTGGTATAATATTTCTGTTGATTACTGGATTTTTACACTGGATATTTGGTCTTTCTAACCCAAAATATCCCTTTGATATAACACATTCTGTTGATTCCAGGATTTTAGATGGAATCTTTGAAAAACTGGTAATTTTTACTCCTGAATGGTTGCCATGGAAACATCTCACATTAAAATGAGTGTGATTTTTTTTTGGTGTGCTAACCAGAAAAACCCTTATTATCAATTTTTACATCAATCAATAGTTCTTTAATAGGAATTAGGGAAAAAGTAACATTTTCAATCCCAGAATAGTTACCATGGCAACTCAAAACATTAAAATAAGTCTGGTTTTTGTGTTCTCTGACCCGAACTCCCCCGCTAGATAATTTTCATATCAATCAAAGTAACTTTTCATTGGATATTAGAAAAAACTGAAATTTTCAACCCCTAAAATGGTTACCATGGAAACATGGGGCAGTGAAATCGATATCATATTTGGTCTTTTCGACCCAAAATACCCTTATGGTGAAATTTTCACGGAAATTGAACCTATTATTATTCGCGTTATTATTTCTATATAATACTTATATTTAAGCAATAATGCACCCCCTCCCGGCTCATAATGGACGAAAGCAAACTTTGCACGACATAATGTACGAGGCGAAGCCGAGTACATTATGGAGTGCAAAGTTTGCTTGAGTCCATTATGGCCGGGAGGGGTGTATTATTGCTATTATTTTATAGTTTTGGCAATGCCAGTGAATTTGTAGTTGTAGAAAACGAATATAAAAGGAAATTTAAACTGAGTTTGAAGCCAGTTAGCGTCCTGACTCTGCACACATCACATGCACTCCACACTGCACTGCACTGAACACGCACGTTCAGCACAAAAAATTACCAGCACTTTCACGGTTCATTTTCGAATTGAAAAACGATGTATTTTCGAAGGAATGAAAAGTAACTGCATCCCTACCATCTATATCAAACTTGAAACGTCACCTTTAAACATCATGCCATTCAAAAAATCTACACGGTGAAATGCCAGAGATGAAGAAAACGGAATGTTCATGCATCGACATCAGCATGATCAGCGAGCTGCATGCCATGGTATCAGCTGATCAATACGATCATTATTATGTCGCTAGTAGTACAGCATTCATTGAAAACGGAGTTTGCAAACGTACTGAGTTCTGTTTCACCTATACGGCAACGAAGCAAACCATGTTGTAAACACAACGTAGTAGTACAACCAGCGTATCGGACGGGGACTGCATGCTGAGCGTCGTCCCAGCATGATCAGCCCTGACTCTGTACATATTACATGCACTCCACACTGCACAGTGCACTGCACTGAACACGCACGTTCAGCATAAAAAATGACCAGCACTTTCACGGTTCATTTCGAATTGAAAACCTATGTATTTTCGAAGGAAATGAAAGTTAACTGCATCCCTACCGTCTATATCAAACTTGAAACGTCACCTTTAAATATCATGCCATTCAAAAAATCGACACGGTGAAATGCCAGAGATGAAGAAAACGGAATGTTCATGCATCGACATCATCATGATCAGCGAGCTGCATGCCATGGTACCAGCTGATCAATACGATCATTATTATGTCGCTAGTAGTACAGCATTCATTGAAAACGATATCAACATAGTTCAACAATGTCATTCAAATATCTAAATTTCATTAATAATTGCCTCTAAATTTTAATTTTCGATGGCTTCTTGAGAACAGCTATTTTATTTCGGCGAACGAGAAAACTTGACGTAAACAGATGCTTGAAAGGTACATTTGACAAAGTATACTGTAGGGGTCTCCGTCGCGATATTCGAAACAAGGCAAGGTAAAATCACCGACATGGAGAAAAAATACCGTCAATGACGCTGTACCTTCTCTAATGTGTGGCCGGTCAGGTAATTGGTTGTTGGCATGGAGTTGTTGGTAAATAGTTGATGATGTAGGGGCATGAGGTGGGATATGGACCCAAAGAACCCAAAAGATGATTAAATACATCAATCAAAAAAATTCTAAGCTACTGTAACTGCCTAAAGATAGTTCAATGTGGAAAAAAGTTAAACAATTCAGAAATAAGAATTAACAGTCCTAAATAGTAATGACGCACTTCCTTACTGACCTGAGTGCATGTGAAATACACAACCTGCATCTGTACATTAAATGTATACCAAGTGATCATTTCCAGTCACTTTTAACTGTTTTTAATGGATTTTCCAAAGAGTCCTGTGGAAATGATGAAAAACGCCTATCTGGTCTTGTGTTTGTATAACCTCATGGCTGATAATTGTCATAGTATTGAAAAAAAATTGAAAGTGAAGAAATTACTGTTTTTAATAGGCATATTTTCCTTGAAATACATGACCGTGTAAAGAATATATGCTAAAGTGTTTAAGAGTAAATTTCTTTTCAAAAAATAATTTAATTTGTGACCAAAGGATTTTTATTCTTTGAGTTTACAAAGTCAAACATTACAATTTGTTCAATCATCTTGTGCAGTGCAAAATTTATAAAATGACTGAAAAACAAAAAAAAATTGCAGAATTACAGTCTTTGTGATGTAAAATTATGGGTTGACATCACGATAACTGTTAATCTGTTTGAAGTACTAATATACTATAATTTAAAAAAGAAAAGTTCATGCAGAAACGGTAAAATATATTGTCAGCAATGTAGTGTTAATTTTGACTTTACATCAAAATATGCCTTTGCTGGATACCAAATATATAGGGCGAAATATCAGCCATGTTCAGCAAAATCCACACAACAGCATTGATCCTTTTCTAATTTGATTTGATTTGCTTATGTTATCCTTGTATGACAGTCAGTACAATATGGAACTTGAACACAACACAGTGAATAAGTATGCTGTAAATGAAATGGTGTGGCTGCATCCACATGCAGCAATAGGAGTGCCTTTGTCTCTCACCCCTCATTTCCAACCTGTCCCATCCCTGAAAAAATAGTTTGGTCTTATATTTATAATGTTAATAATTTCTGTATTTGTTAAAATGTGCGCATCTCAAAAACTTTTGATCATAAACATTTTCATTGTTTTTTTATAGCTGACCAGTCAGTTAACCTGTTTATTTTGAATATTTGCGCATTTTTCCTCAGTATTTGACATTTTCTGAATACCTTCTTATTCAGTTTGTCATTTTCTAAAAGTTTAAATGCTCCATTGTGTGGTCAAGCTTTCCACAAGCATCAAATGTGGTACTTCATATAGGAGGGTCTGCCTCTAGAGGGCGGGCATCATGAACACTCCTGTGTTTGTTGGTGAATTCCTCCACGTAAACTTCTGATTGTACTTTAAACATTGAACATGGCCGACGTCCGATTTTCCTGTCTAAAACTTTCACTCATTTTCGTTCATATGACTCTGAACTCCAGGAAACGATCGGGAAGAAAGGGTTATCTTGAAATATTGAGGTACTCGCCGATGTTTTGCAAAATTAAATGAGAAAAAATGCAAGGAAAATGCCGACAGGCTTACACAATGACAGTTTTCAGAATCGGAGGTATATGATCATCTCTGCAGATTATGCAACAGGCCCAGATCACGTGAGGCCATGAGGGGATATCCACACAACTCAGTACCAAACACTGGCGCTCACAGAGTGAGCAAACACAAAGTGAGTACCCCTAACGTCAGCTCAGTAGTCTGTAATAGATTGTAGTCAACTAAGAAACCTTGGAGAAAGGCTTAACACTGTGGCTATGCCGCTAAGTCCCTTTTGATTTTGTCATAGCTCAAAATCGTTCTCCCACACCTCAACCTGAGCCATGAACACCCCCACCAGTTTATGATATGACCCATCACAATGGCATGCCGTCAACGGATCTTGACAGACGGAAGTCTTGACAGACGGAAGTTCTTGACAGCAGCATATTGGTTCTCAACTCTAATACCTTCTCTGTCTATAAATAGACACGAGAAGGTAAAAAACGAGAATGAAAGTTGTCTCCGATTACAGTCAGTGCATAAGAATTAGGTGGCTTAGATGTTAGATCAACGGAGAGTCCACGGTGGTCATGATTGTTGGTAGTACCTGACCTTTGACCGAGTCTTGAATGGCTCCGTAGTTAATTCAGTAGACACTTCCGGTCAAGGTGGATGACAGCAAGCTGACGTTGTTAGCCCGTTTACGGCTGGTTCGAGTAGCCTTTCACGCTTGCATCGTTTACATGCCACTGACATACATAATATGCCATGTGTCAAACCCAGTATCGTCTAGGAGTTTGCAAACGTACTGAGTTCTGTTTCACCTATACGGCAACGAAGCGAACCATGTCGTAAATTAACGTAGTAGTACAACCAGCGTATCGGACAGGGACTGCATGCTGAGCGCCAGCCAGACAGACGGCAAGTGCGTGCGTGAGGACTCAAAACATGTAATAAATCGTAACAGTAAGACATTATTATCAATATTGTGAACCATTGTCAAGATTTATAGTTTTGTGTATACATGGTTTATCCGATATCTCCCCTACTTTTAAATTCGCAGTCCTTTTTTCGTTTTCCAAAAAAATACTTGCTCGCTGTGGGGGCCGCAATGCTGAATAATGGAATACATTATCAGTAATAATGTATGGATATGACGTCACAAAATTCTCTGGTATTGACAAAGCTATAATATAATAATTATTATATACGGTATATTTATGAGCTAAATATTAGGAATTTCTCCATGGTTCAGGATTCACACCAGAAACTGCAGATGATACACAGAAACAAACAAAACAAAAAAATGACCAAAGTTACAGCTAATGAATCTTTAATGAAACATGGTACAAATCTTCAGCACATAGTGCTACAAGAGTTTACAAAGACACCTAGCAGTATCATGTTAAAGGTATGGTAATCGATCCCAGGGCCTACGAGTGGCACATGTAAAACAGTGTGTTTCTTTGCGTCAGAAGTGGAATAAACTATGAGTGTATCTATTTATCCAGGAAATCTTAATCCCGACTGCTATGTTTGTACGCATATAGAGCCAGCCAACGTTAGGGACAACAAATCAACAGGGAACAACAGGCAGTGGCTTTGAACAAAATCAATGTACCCTGTACTACACCGATATTCGTAGCTTGACGCACTTTGCACGTAGCTCGTAACAAGGGACAGAGGAAAGCCCATTGAACTACGTGTACAACTATAACAGCCACTCACGTAGTTGGTGCACAGTGGAGATTTTTTGGATCAACAACTTTGACGGATGATGGACTGACCTTTCCCACTGCAAGCCAATTATTATCTTACTCGATTCAGCCCAAACTTTTCGTATTGACTGTTGATGCGGTGCTTACAGTTGTTACACTGTAAAATAGCGGACGCTAGACGCGTCTTTACGCGTTCAAAATGTAAATTTCGGTGTTCAAATTTGAACGGCTAGTGTTCCATTGTTAACACTAGTGTTCATATTATTAACAATGATGTTCTAAGCCTGAACACAATGTGTTAACAACAATCTCCTTCAAGTGTTCAAAAACTCAGCATCACAGAAATTTTACAGACCTCTGAAACAGTTAACAATCTTTTGTGTTTTTTACTTTACAATGGCTTTATTAACTTAAAGCCCGGTGTCGGGGTATAAAAGACCCTAACTGATCGAAAATTCATAAGGGCGCTTGAGTGACAACTGACAAAAGCAAGGTAGGCGGCTCCGTGAAAATCAGCTGCAGCGATTCTGAAACAAACATTATTGGCATACCATAAACATAGACTGTTTCATAAACACGTAGGCCATACAAGTATCCGCAAAGTTTCACAAAGCCTTTTAAATTACGAAGATTTTGGGAAAAATCGCTTTCCTAACAAAGGAAATGGCCCCGAGGGAACTGTCGTTCCGCGATTCAAACAATTGTCAATCATTCAGTGACGCGCAGAGGTGTAAACTGGTCAAACTTTGCTGTGCATACGATAATAATTACGATGTAAACAAACCATGTGTACGCTTAGAGTTACATGTATATTGGCATGCACACAGGATGAAAACATCGTGGTTGTCATAAACTTTTTTACTAAGAAGCGTTTATGATGCAATGACATCGCGAAAGTGAGCCATTTTCGGTCGTGACTTAGCAAGAGCTGAGTCAGTACCGGTACGATGTATCCTTACGAAAAGTGCGTACACTGTATTTTACAGAACTGCAGGCAGAGTCCATAGTTTACAATGACATCGAAAACAACTAAATATTAAAGCATGGCGTAGTGTCCACGATCAATTTAATTACAGTCAGTCAAAGAGAGCTACTTTTTAAGCAGCCCCCCCCAAAAAAAAAAAAAATCTACGGCCGAAAGTACCGGTACGCTACAGTCGCTTTTGATATAAATGCTAGCCCTGAAAACGGCCGTATGGTTGGTACATGCACACGTGTTCTCACACATGGCAATGCTGACATGTCGTGTTCGGAGGGTTGGTAAGGTTTTGACATACCGGTTGCCCCAGTAACGTTTGGACTTCTGTTATGAGAATTAAACAAAGCTTGTAAAGACATCAAAACAGTATTTGTCAATGTCAGTTCAAGGTGGGCAAGTGAGCGTCGACGCGTCATCACCCGATCTTCTTTGAAAGGCTAAGGCCTATTGATACGTGTGTTCGAGATCGGCTCATTGAGTTGGCACTAAATCGTATGATTTCGACAAAGGTCGGACTTTAATTTCTTCAATAACGAAGATATCTATGAACCCAGTCCGTGATTCATCCCTTTGCTCCGAAAATAAACATAACTCGTGATGAGTTATCTGGGGTCACTCTCAAAGCAACCGAGCAGCCGACCTCGATCACTTACACACTGTAAAAATAGTGGACGCTAGACGCGTCTTTACGCGTTCAAAATGTACATGTCGGTGTTCAAATTTGAACGGCTAGTGTTCATATTGTTAACACTAGTGTTCATATTATTAACAATGATGTTCAAAACCTGAACACGTAGTGTTAACAACCATCTCCTCCAAGTGTTCAAAAACTCAGCATCACAGAAATTTTACAATACTGTGAAACAATTAACAATCTTTTGTGTTTTTTACTTTACAATGGCTATATTAAATTTACTACTGCCTCGCTGTCCGGCAAACGTACACGGATTTTGATGTAACGAATTTCACACTAAGTGAAAAATATTTCCGGTCTACAATTGCTGAAAGCATGTTTTTTCTAAAAAAGGAAGTATACAAAATAATTTTACACGTTTATTACGGGTCGAAATTTTGAAAATTTGAAAAGAAAATCAGAAAACCACCATGAACGTTTTAATTTTAACATCAGCGTGCAAGAGGCGTTCTACTTCTAAACACTTGGTGGTCAAGTTTGGTGCCTTTTCCTATCCCATGATGCATCAAAACGGGAGTTGCGACATTTTTCGTTGTCGCACCCTGAAGTCGTGATCGTGCGGATTCAAGACCAGAAAAGGTAAGTTTTCTCTCCAAAATAGTAAAAAGGTATTAGATTTTGAAGCATCTGTATTATTATCCTTCAAAATTAATTGTATTGTACTTTGAAATAGCTTAACTACGTGAAGAACCCTTTTTTAGTTGCTGGTATACCAACAACTAGCTGTGAATACGCAGTGGTACTTTTGGCCATGGCCTATCGATCGATCTCACTCGGGTCAAGGGTCATCGCAACACAACTGTAGCGATAGCCCTTGACCTGAGCGCGATCGATACGCCTTGCATAGTACCGCTGCGAAATCACTGCACAGCTAACACATGTCTTTTAGTAGACACAATCGCATGTAAAACATCAATTTAACACAGTAGAGTATACAATGTATTGTTTCAGCGTATGAGAGTTAGGCTTTTTTATTTTAATCACTTGATGACAAGAAGAAGCCAATATTTTGTAACAGTATTGAAAAAAGGCATTGTATATGAAAGTATCCCCTTTTCCTTAACCTAATCAGCCCCATGTCATTCAGTTAAAGTCTCATCTCGCCATATTACCAATTGTTGCATTATTTTCAGGATATGAAAAGTTGGATTTACCTGGTAATTGAAGAGTTATTACAGAAACTGAAGGTACAGAAATTGAAGAAGATGAGTGTACAGGTAGCTGTCTGGAAACAAGCTTGAGAATCTCAGTTCATCTCTAATGTAGATTTAAACTTCCAAGGGTCAGTAACTGAATTTTGATAAGTTTCTGTAATTTTTTTTTCTGAATTAATCTAAGCTTTGGTAGCATGCTATGATCAACTAAATGTTGCCGGAGAATAAGCTTTCACAGACGTGTAGTCTCTCTTATCAGATGCAAGGGTGGAATGAAAAATTAAAGCTGAAGGCGACAGAAAATTCAGAGTAAAAATGTCCAATCTGAATTACAGAATTTTCTGAAATTTTCACTCTGAATTTTCTGTCACTTTCTGCTTCAATTTTTCATTCCCCCTTGCATCTGATGAAGGAGACTTCACGTTTTTGAAAGCTTATGCCCCTGTAACATTTAGTTGATCATAGCCTGCTACCAAACCTAAGATTATTTTGTATTGTAGCTCAACACGTCTCTTGTTCTTAGCAACTGGTTTTTAGCTATGCTGTTAGCTTAATAGGTTGTTGTGTAGCATCGTCCTCAAATTTGTACATCCCATGGTTTTTCTTCAAAACAGCCTGTACGAATCCTTTGATATTTTGATTACAGGTCCCCAGGGATTACCCTAATCACATATGTTCAAATTATGATAAATTATGCAAATTTATATTTTTGAGGCCAATTTTTTTTTGGCAAAAATCTTCTTCTCTTTTACTGACGTCTTCAATATTTAGTAAACATGTCCTTAAGAATGACCTTAGTCAAATTTGTGCTAGTTGTGATGAAATATTCAAATTTTTATATTTCATAGCAATTTTTGTCATTTTTGGTCAAAAAATCTTTAAAAACTCTTCTTCAAAACTGATAATTGAACAGCTTTGATATTTAGGACATACATCTCTACTGATAGCCTCTTTCAGATTGTTCAAATTATGCAGAAATTTGCAACTTTGCATTTTAAGACATTAAAGACATTTCAGACATTTTTAAGATATAAGGGAATACCAGGATGTGATATATTCAAGTTATGATTGACCGTTTTTGGTAAAAAAATTGGTATAAAAATTAATAGCAGGGAACACCAGAATTTGAAAGGTCTTCACGAATATGTTTTTAATTTCAGAGATGAAGTAGATTTTTGAAATGTCACCGATTTATTTCAGTGTTTATTTAAAGATATTACAAACAAACAAACCTTTTTGTTTATGAAGGACTTGGTTGGAAAAGGAAATAGGTTTTACCCTGCCAAGGACCCACTTTCACCACTTTCTGCATGTTGTACCTTACTGTGACACTTTGACATCTTGACATGTGTTTACTTTAGTGTTGACAACTATATACCATGTGCACTAGAGAAGCCTTGACTAACTTTTTTTCTTCAAAATTTACAATTGTCTATACAAGAGGAAATGTCTATAAGAAACCATCTTACAAAAATGGAGTATGCATTTCGTACATGTATGTGTTTTCAACACAATAAGTAAGCCAAATTTTGAGCTTTTTCAGATGATTTTTTGTACGTTTTAAACAAGTATGAACATAAAACGTAATCCACAATATTTAAGTAAAACCTGTTTTTTTATTACTTTGTTCATATGTTTAAAACGATCTACAGTGTTTATGGGGATTTTTATTGCTTATGTTTTTGATAGGAGGGTGTTAACACCGTTGGTATTTTCCTCTGACAAACTTTACAGACAAAGTGACAATGTTTATTTGCCCACTTTACAATAAATTATTGTATTTTACTCTAGAAATGTTTTGTATATTTTTATAATAAAATAATTTTACTGAATATCAGTGGTCTGTAATGTTATTTCAAGGCTTGAACACCCCCTGAACGCCCAAAATTAAAGGTGTTCAACAAGCGCGCATCATGTGTTCTAGCCTTTAACACACTTATCGTTGAACGGCGTCCATGCGTTCAAAAAGTGTTACAGCCCTTTGAACGCGTAAATGCGTTCAATTTTTTGAACACATTTCATGTGCAACGTGTGTTCAGATATGGAACACCATGGTGTTCAATATAATGTCTGGTGAACACATAGTGTTCAAAATCTACACACGTGTGTTCAACAATTGAACGTTGGTTGAACACGTAGTGTTAAATTTCTGAACGTCTAGACGCGTTCAAAAAGTGTTACAAAAGGGCGTGTTAATTGGTGTTCTATCATTGAACACTTAACTTTACAGTGCAGATATCGTAATACGCGAGATTCATGGAAATCTCGATCCTTCCATGATGTAGTGAACTTATTTTTTTATTTTAGCGATCGGTCATGACGTCGCGTCGTTCACCTATTTTTCTGACCGTTTTTTCTGTCAATGTTTAGATCGGTAATTCGTGATTTCAAACATATGAAATAGCAAGTTTCGGATTATTTTTTAATGTTTATGCTTATTACTTTCTTGATGATTATTTCCAGTACGCGTTCTCTGTATGGCGCCATTTCAGTATGTAGATATGGCGGTCAGCAGCCGAATCAATCTCGAACGATGACATAACCCCGAACTTCAGTAAATCAACTCAACTAAAACTTCAGTAGATCAACTCAGCACGCTCCTGTTTTTATGAAATTGATATTTTTTCCTTCTTTCTTTTTTCTTTCGCCTATTGCGAAGGCTGTACGTAAGCTTATAGTCGAGCGTGAGTTTTGAGCAAACAGATTACACAGACAATGCGAACGATAGCAACCGTTACCAACAGACTTCATTATGCAGAGCCATGCCTAAAAAACGCTTCCCACTCAAACTAGGCATTAATTCCGGATCCCGGTCCATTTCGCCCCGTGCTTTAACTACTGTCTCCGCTGTCTGGCATACGTACACGGATTTTGTATGACAAATTTCAGACTAAGTGAAAAATATTTCCGGTCTACAATTGCTGAAAGCATGTTTTTTGATAAAAAAGGAAGAATAAAAATAATTTTACGCATTTATTACGGGTTGAGATTTTAAAAATTTGAAAAGACAATCAGAAAACCACCATGGACGTTTTAATTTTAACATCGGCGCGCATGAGGCGTTCTACCTCTATACACTTGTTGTTCAAGTTTGGTGCCTTTTTGTATCCCATGATGCATCAAAACGGAAGTTGCGACATTTTTCTTGTAAGCGCACCCTGATGTCGTGATCGTGCGGATTCAAGACCAGAAAGGGTAAGTTTTCTCTCGAAAATAGTAAGAGGTATTAGATTTGAAGCATCTGTATTATTATCCTTTGAAATTAATTGTATTGTACTTTGAAATAGCTTAACTACGTGAAGAAACCTTTTTCTTTCAGTGGCTGGTATACCAACAACTAGCTGTGAATAATACGCAGTGGTACTTTTGGCCATGGCCTATCGATCGATCTCACTCGGGTCAAGGGTCATCGCAACACACTGTAGCGATAACCCTTGACCCGAGCGCGATCGATACGCCTTGCATAGTACCGCTGCGTAATCACAGCTAACACATGTCTTTTAGTAGACACAATCGCATGTAAAACATCAATTAAACATCGTAGAGTATACAATGTATTGTTTCAGCATATGAGAGTTTGGCTTTTTTATTTTAATCAGTTGATGACAAGAATAAGCAAATATTTTGTAACAGTATTGAAAAGAGGCTCCCCTTTTCCTTAACCTAATCAGCCCCTTGTCTTTCATAGAAAGTCTCATCTCGCCATATTACCTATTGTTGCATTATTTTCAGGATGTAAAAAATGGACTTAACTGAAAATCGAAGAGTTGTTACAGAAGAGGTAGCTGTCTGGAACCAAGCTTGAGAACCCCAATTCATCTCTAATGTAGATTTAAACTTTCAAGGGTCAGTAACTGAATTTTCATAAGTTTCTGCATTTGTGTTCTTAATTAATCTAAGCTTTGGTAGCATGCTGTGATCAACTATATGTTGCCGGAGAATAAGCTTTCACAGACGTGTAGTCTCCCTTATCAGATGCAAGGGTGGAATGAAAAATTAAAGCTGAAAGTGACAGAAAATACAAAGTAAAATGTCCTAAATTACGAATTTTCTAGAATTTTCACTCTGAATTTTCTGTCACTTTCTGCTTCAATTTGCATTCCCCCTTGCGTCTGATGAAGGAGACTTCACGTTTTTGAAAGCTTATGCCCCTGTAACATTTAGTTGATCGTAGCCTGCTATCAAACCTAAGATTATTTTGTATTGTAGCTCAACGCGTTTCTTGTTCTTAGCAACTGGTTTTTAGCTTTGCTGTCAGCTAAACGAGTGGACGTGTAGCAGTGTACTCAAATTTGTACGTAAAAAGGTTGTTCTTTTGTACGAATTCTTATATATTTGGATTACAGGTTCCCAGGGATTACCCTAATCAGATATCTTTAAATTATGATAAAATATGCAAATTTGTGCTTTTGAGACTGATTTTGCAGTTTTTTTGTAAAAATCTTCTTCTCTTTACTGACGTCTTCAATATTTAGTAAACATGTCCCTAATAATGACCTTAGTCAAATTTGTGCTAATTGTGATGAAAGATTCAAATTTTTATATTCCATGGCAATTTTTGTCATATTTGGTCAAAAAATCTTTAAAAAATCTTCTTCAAACTGCTAAATTAACAGATTTGATATTTAGGACGTAGATCTCTACTAATAGCCTTATTCAGATTGTTCAAATTATGGAGAAATTTGCAACTTTGTATTTTTAAGACATTAAAGACATTTTAGATATTTTTAAGATATTGGGGATTACCAGAATGTGATACATTCAAGTTATGATGAAATCTACGTTTTCTTTTTTAAGGGCGATTTTTACCATTTTTGGTAAATAATTGTATAAAAATTAATACACCAGAATATGAATGGTCTTTAAGAATATGTTTTTAATTTCTGAGAAGTAGATTTATTTCAGTTTTTATTTAAAGATATTACAAACAAACAAACCTTTTTGTTTATGAAGGACTTCGTTGGACAAGGAAATAGGTTTTTATCCTGCCAAGGACCCACTTTCCCCACTTTCTGCATGTTGTGCCTTACTGTGACACTTTGACAACTTGACATGTTTTGTTTACTTTAGTATGGACAACTATATACCATGTGCACTAGAGAAGCCTCGACTAACTTTTTTCTTCAAAATTTACAATTGTCTATACAAGAGAAAATGTCTTTAAGAAGCCATGTTACAAAAATGGAGTATGCATTTCATACATATACGTGTTTTCAACACATAAGTAAGCCTAATTGTGAGCTTTTCAGATGAGTTTTGTACGTTTTAAACAAGTATGAACATGAAACGTAATCCACAATATTTAAGTAAAACCAGTTTTTGTCATTACTTTGTTCATATTTTTTAAACGATCTACAGTGTTTATGGGGATTTTTATTGCTTATGTTTTTGATAGGAGGGTGTTAACACCGTTGTAGTTTCCTGTGACAAACTTTACATACAAAGTAGCAATGTTTATTTGCCCATTTTTCTGTAAATTATTGTATTTTACGTATAAATGTTTTGTTTATTTTTAGAATAAAATAATTTTACTGAATATCAGGGGTCTGCAATGTTATTTCAAGGCTTGAAGACCCCCTGAACGCCCAAAATTAAAGGTGTTCAACAAGCGCGCATCATGTGTTCTAGCCTTTAACACACTTATCGTTGAACTGAGTCCATGCGTTCAAAAAGTGTTACAGCCCTTTGAACGCGTAAATGCGTTCAATTTTTTGAACACAATTCATGTGCAACGAGTGTTCTGATATGGAACACCATGGTGTTCAATATAATATCTGATGAACACGTAGCGTTCAAAATCTGCACACGTGTGTTCAAAACTGAACGTTGGTTGAACACGTAGTGTTAAATTTCTGAACGTCTAGACGCGTTCAAAAAGTGTTACAAAAAGGCGTTTAATTGGTGTTCTATCCTTAAACACTTAACTTTACAATGTACGTGGTGGCAAATCCTAGTCGAATCGACGACTGCTGCGTAAACAGTCACTGAATAAACGGTGCATGCATTGACGAGCACTGGATATTTTTACCGTTTTTAATCGAAAATCGTCCGTAAACGCACATGACGGTGACAAAAACAACACAAGGAATCTGACGTACAGTACATACCAAAAAGTAACCTAAATTCCGAACGATGATCATACCGAATCTGCAGATTTCCGGACTAAACCCCAAACCGATCGGATCTAAGTCAACTGTACCGGGCTCGACGTCTACTCTGTCATCGTCAATTCAAACTTTCATTCCAGACAACTTTGCCCAACAAACTGGCAATATACTAATTTACGTTGAAAACAATTCAAACTGTGTATTGTATTAAAAAAAAATCTTACCGGGGCCACGGAGCAAATTAAAAAAGCCAACAAACCCCAACAGAAACATGGGAATTATCATTAGTGTGCAAGGTCGCTATATTATATGTCAGGGTAAAAAATTCTAGCTTTTTCAGGACGGTGCAAAAGGCGGGGCAGAATTAGACAAGATTACGACCAATGTGTTACCGCCGATGGTACATAACGTACTGTTGATAGCAGGTAGTTCGGTGTCCAGTGATAAACACGATTCCTGATATACCACGGCTGTTGATTTGAACTGCCTCCGATCGAAATTGTCAATACAAAGACATGATGTCAATAATGTTGCGAGATTATAAGTACCCGCTGTCCTCTCGCCAATTAGCTGCGATCAAGATTATTATGATAGAAGCAATTGGCCGCCGAACACCTGCTTGCTCTTCTTATACACAACGTGTAAAAATGGGTTATTCCTGCTGAGCAATACGACAGCAAATATTGCAATGTGAATTTCTTACTATCTTCCTCGAAATGATTTTTTCATCTGTGTCTATTTTACCATGGTTACTTGACCATTTCTGGCGATTATTACTGACAGAGAATCAGTTCACACTTATCGTGGGAACACATTGCAAACACGTTCAAAAAAATTTGATAACATGAAAGATTACCGTAATCCCCTCTCCAAAGATGTAGGAAATATATAATTGGTTGTTTATCATGAACAATCCCGAACTGCAGCCTCTAAATACAAAATAATTTTTCTTCTGAACAACACTGTTCCCGACAACTTTAAAGTCGCACTCCAGTCATCACATGACGGTTGTAACCGTACATGTGCTGCCGCCTAAGGAGAATCAGAAAATCAAAAGTCAAAAGTATAGAAAAATATATCAATATCCAAGCAATGTAAAACAGAGTAATTTTGATAGGGTCAATTTATTGTATATAATAAAAAATCTCCAGGCCACTCGGAACATCGTAAGGTTATGATCTCACTCGTTCGAATACTACACTCACACAGTAGGGTAAAAATGGGAACTCAGATCGTTATATACTGCTTCCGCCAAGCGAATCCGCTTAGCTAAATATGGTAAAATGACCATGATTATTATTGCTAGTCTCTGTAAATTTTGCCGACTATTCGTTAGTAGTGGTCGAATTTCTTGAGTTTGTCCGAAAACTATTTCAGTGAATGACATAAGGTTCACGATATGTGAGTGCGAACGCAATATCGATATCGGGAAAGCAAAATCAGTCACAGACAATCGAGGAAGAACATAAAAGAGTCTATTACATGTAATCTGCGAATTAAATAAATCCTAGATAACTATGAAAGTAAAAAAGGTAATTTTGTGTCCTGGTTGGGAAAGAAAAATTGATAAAAATACGTCAGATAATATTGGAACAATTTAGTTAAAAACAAGCTCAGAAAAACGTGTAGAGAAGAATGACATCACGGCGATCTTCAGACCTTTAATTATGTTTCAGTCTGAATGTCAATATTTGATGCTATAATCTATTTCAAGTGTCTCGTTTTGGTCAAATCCGAAAAGATGAGTCAATCGCGATTTAGTTTTATCGCCCTGACCTGACAGGAAATAATGCAGCTCATAGGCACCAGCATAATCATGGCATGAACGTATCCCAATGTGCGTCCACTGCCTCGGCTATTGACCATGCATCGCCAGCAAACAACGGTTTTAGACGTCACGGGAGCATTCTTTCGCACTCTGTGAGCGGTTGGGTGATTTGGGTAGGCAATTGGATTTGGATCGGACTCGAATTTATTTCGGCCGAAAACAGTCAGAAAAGTAGTTTTTCGTGCTCCGTCCAAATAGGATCCTCATGTTGCCGGTTTTGTCCATTGCAATCAGCAGAGCTGTGGTTGGGGGCCGTATAACGCCGCCGGGAACATACAAAATCTGACGCAGGGCTGGGCCACAACATACTTCCAAAAGAGATCTATCGTAAAATCATGAAATATCGTACTGCAGGTCAACATACACATCACCCATTCATAAGCCTACATGTACACAGATCAACAAACAAGCAGAGGGAGGCAATCTGCTTGAAACAAGAAAGCAGTCCGTCTTTGTCTGAACTCATCTGAGACTCGTGTTCAGTAACCGTTGGTCAAGTATTTTGCTCAGTCATAAGAATCGTTTATTCATTGTTGACATCGTACTCGATTCGATCATGGAGGTAATGATCCGATGTACACAACAAATGTTTGATCGTTTGCACCTTTTCGCATCCCCTCGTGATTGGCAGCTGTTTAATGCTTTAATCTATTGTTCTGTGGACGCTTTGAACACAACATAGAAGCAGTTTTGGCATCAAAAATCAACTTAAAATGGAAAAAATGAGAGAATTTCAACAACAAGGTTATGCAACAAGTATTCACAAAACGTAATATGTTGGAACAGTGCTTTCATTTACACCATGGTTGGTGAACGCTCCAGATTTTCGGGAGCATTTGTTGGCGCTGTTACCGTATGCCACTCACATTGGATTATGAATGCCCAGGGAGATAGGAGGTATTTATAGGCTCCCCCTGCCTTTATTTAATTGTTTATTTGCATATTTCATAGCTTTCCTAATTAGCAGGCTATCTCCAGAAATACTGCTTAAAATTTTATAAAACGTGGTGCAGATGTTGATCTGACAGTATTGTAACACTGTGTGAAGACATGAAAGAGTGTAATGTCAATATATTGGCAATTGCACATTTAATATACTTCAAACAATTGTCAATCATTCATTGACACACAGAGGTATAAACTGGTCAAACATTGGCTGTGCATAGGAGAAAGATTACTAGTACGATGTAAACAAACCATGTGTACGCTAAGAGTTACATGTAAATCGGCGTGCGCACAGGATGAAAACTTCGTGTTGTCATAAACTATTTTACTAACAAGCGTCTATGGTGCTATGCCATCGCATTAGTGAACCCTTTTCTGATGTGACATAGCAAAAGGACTAGTCAGTACCGGTACGATGTATTCTTGCAAAAAGCGCGCATACTGCATTTTAAAAAACAATAGGAAGTCGATAGTTGCATTGACAATGACATTGAAGCAACTAAACATCAAAGCATGGCAGTAGCCTCCGTGATCAACTTAATTACAGTTAGTCGAAGACAGCCACTTTTTTAAAAACACCCCTCCAAAGCTACGGGCTAAAGTACCAGTGCGCTACAGTCGCTTTTGATATGAATACTGAAAACGGCCGTATGGTTTTATGTACATGTATGTACACGTGTTCTCACACACGGAAATGACATGTCGTGTTTAGATGGCTGGTAGGTTTTGGCTTACCGAGTGCGCCAGTAACATTTGGACTTTTGTTTTGAGAATTAAATAAAGCTTGTAAGACATCTTAACAGTCGAAACATTGCATCTGTCAGTTCAAGGTGAGCAATGAGCGTCATCAGCCTATTTTTCTAAAGGCTTTAGACCTACACAGTAAAAATAGCGGACGCTACACGCTTTTAAATTATGCGTTAAAAAGTAAATGTCGGTGTTCAAATGTGAACGACTAGTGTTCAGATTGTTAGCACTAGTGTTCATATTATTAACAATGATGTTCTAAATCTGAACACGATTTGTTAACAACCATCTCCTGCAAGTGTTCAAAAACACAGTATTACAGAAATTTTACAATACTGTGAAACAATTAACAATCATTTGTGTTTTTTTAATATAATGGCTATATTAAATGTAGTACTGCCTCGCTGTCCTGCAAACGTACACGGATTGTGGTGTAACGAATGTCACACTAAGTGCATAATATTTCCAGTCTACAATTGCTGAAAGTATTGTGGTAGACGGGACTCCGCTCAGGATCAGATAATATCTGTTAACATGGCTTCGATCCCAACAAAGATAAATCCCGCTCCCAACTGTTCCACACTCATGTTGTTTTAAATGTCCGTCCGGCTACGCCACCGGGTAAAGACCCATAAACACGCCCGGGTAGAAATAGCGACTACAACCAAACGTCCTAAGCTAAATAACATAAGAATCTTGTGATCGCTGAACTCCCGATTGGTTACCACAGCAAGGAAGGGTTGAAATTAACTAAAACTCGACAGAGCTGAGCGACAATGATGCCAACACAATGCCATGAAAAGCTCTTAGTAGTAAGAATTAGTTGTTTTCTGTGACATGAATTTTGTTTTCCCCCATTTTAGCTACATGGAGTCCTAATATAGAGAGACAATATGGCAGAAGGAGGAGAAGATATACCACTCCAGGATTTCGATGATGCAAATTTAAATGATGATGATGCTGCTACTGCTGAAACATCTTTTACCGATGATGCTTTTGCAAACCCCGATGCTTCAGTGGATAGCCCACAGGTGGATCATTTGACTGGACAGAGAGTAGAAATTACAAATCAAATGGTTGAACAATTCTTAGACGAGAATAATATTACTGATGAGCATAAACGAATATTAATGCATAATAATGCTAGTATTAGGGATGGAGAGCTGTATTATCGAGACGCAAGGCTGACATCAAATAAAGGCAAGAAGTCTTTAATGATCTCCTCAATAAAAGGTAAGGGAGCTGCAGAATTTAAAAAAGATATATTAGGAATAGATCCAGATTTTGTAACAGAATTGACTGATAATGAAGTGAAAATGTTATTGAAAAGGCAGGCCGATAGACTGAAACCCTACGACATTGGACGACTCAGAGATAGAATAACAGATTTACGAGTAAATTTTAGCGATAATGCCGATGAAATACGTACTATCGAAAATAAAATCGATGAATGGAATAATGTAAACCCCGAACATAGAGCTATTAATGATGAATTAAAGATTGCGAATATGCGTCTTGACGAGCTTAAAATGAAAAAGGTAAATAAGTCTAGAGAAAAAGAAGTTGAAAACCAGTTAAGGAAATTCCTGAAGATCACACCTACACAAAAGGAAAAGCCGAAAAACTACTAGCTGAACTCATAACAAGCGAAGCTAAAATTGACAATCGAATTAAATATGAACATGATAAGATCAGTGAGGCACATGAAAGTCTGGCTACTACTAAATCTCTTCGTGATGTAATTTCCGATCCAGATTTGTCACTCAGGGTGAAGCTGACAGAATTATTTAAACGAAATGGTATTACAATCGCTGCATTACTTACTGCCCTTGGAATGACAATATCAACAATTGCTCTAGCTGTGACTAAAGGAGGACGAGGAGGGGCAGCAGGAACTGGAGCAAACAATGGTTCAGGTCCACCCAAAGTATACACAAAAGCGAAAGAAATTGTAAAGCAATTTGGCGAATGGTTAAAAACATTGGCCGCAAAAAGTGCTGCTGCAATACCAGGTTTAATCGGTTCACTTGTTAGTTTTCTATTAAAAACAGCAGGATCGGTGGTCGGATTTGTTGGAGAACAGCTATGGATATTTTTAACAGGTTTAACATTAGTCATAATAAATAAAATTATGTATTAATATATGGCCAAGCATGTTTGGCGAAAAGAATATTACAAAGTTTCTTTCTAAAAATAAAGACCTGTTTGGTTTCTCTGTCGAATTGGAATGGTGTAAACTCCGGCGGGTAAATCGTCATATCCTTCGAGCAAATCCAGGTGTCCGACTCAAAGATGATAATCTATATCATAACATATTAGCTTTCGTGAAGGAATGTCAAAAGACTAACTTCTTTAAGCGACTAGAATTCATAAACATATTCCAAGAGATAGATAATGATGACCAGGAGGTCACATATCTACAAGAGTATTGGGTTCTTTGATTGATTCGCGACACAACAGGTAATCGATTTATCTTTCAGTCAGATGGAAATATTTATGTGAAGATGTGATTTATTTTCTTTTTAACTGTAATTTTTCTTCTACACTACTATATACATTACACGAAAATGGGGTACGATAGATCATTATTACCAACTTTCAGCAACCGAATACCGCAGGGAACAAAGTCAGAAAGAACTCATCATGTGATTGCTCATAATCCAAGTGAGGCAGATCCAGGCCAGACACTTATCATACGGTGTCCAAAGTTAGAAAGCGGAGTAGTACTAGTTCCAGATACTTTCGACCTGGTTTTTGATCTCGAAGTAACGGGACATGAAGATAACCGAGTAGTACAAAATGTTGCAAAAAATTTGGTGGAGCGTATGGCTCTCACATTTGAGGGTAATACACTTTTCAATTTGAATAAATATAATCTTATTGAATGTTATCGCGATCTCTTCAAACATAAAAAGGAGAGAACGAACATGACACTGTATGGAATTCAGAACGAAAATATAAGAAAATTGAGAAGTGGCGTGAAAGATGAAGATGCCAACAGGCTTTCAAAATGGGACGATCTTTTACTTTTTGACACATATAAAACAAAATATGCTATTCGTCTGACTCATCCCCTCATAACAGGCCATGGGGTTGCATATCCAAAAGAGTTAGGGAGTCATATTGAATGGGAAATTACGCTTGCACCCGTCTCCCAATTACTTGTCAGTAATAATGTTGTTACACCCAATTATAAATTAAAAAACATTCAAATGGAATACGAAACAATATCTGATCCCGAACTCGCGAGGTCAACTGCTGGTTATTACAACAGTGGGAAAAGTTACCTTTACGAGCATATACATTATTTTAGAACAATCCCATTCAAAGAATCAACAACGGTTATCAATGAAAATATAAATGTACCACGACGTAGCATGAGAGGTATCTTAATACTCTTCACTAAAAATCAGAATCAGTCAGAACTTAATAGCGAACTTTTCTTTAACCCATCCATTGAATCTGTGTCTGTAATGATTGAGGGCATTGCAAATAAAATATATGCTCAGAAGATGTTACCAAGACAATTTTGGCGAGAGGCACGACGGTATTTTGCTGAAGATAAAGATTGGTGTGAAATTGATATAGATGAAGTCGATTATTTGAAGAATAAATTCTGTCTGTTTATTGATCTGCGTAGCTTTAAAGATATTGAATTTCATGGAAATGGTTTACCAGTAATGAACACAAAAGATGGGATACAGCTTGAAATCCTGAAAAAAGATACTTCAGTTAAGGGTGTCGACGACGCTCGCGATGATAATATATTTGCTCATGTTTATGTTATCAGTGATGCTCAGGTCAACGTTAATAATAGTAGATTAGATTCTATACTATATTAATTGAAATGAAAATTGTCTCTGAAGCTACAATTATTTTTTATCATTCCTTACATATACAGTAAAAAAAATGCACGTCTCAGTTGTTGAAAGCGTTGAACAATTGGCCGACTATATCAAAAGAACTAGCGCCGCATATCGCCGCAGTTATAAATTAATGGGCCGAATTGATATGGCTCTTAATGTGACTAAGGGAATTCTTGTAAGTTCTGCTGTCATAGCAGCAATTCCGACAGTTCCAGTTCTTTTAGCTTTAACTCCTATACCAGGTGTTATTATTGATGTGATACAAGGAAAAACAGGAGTATCAAAAAGGCGAGAGAAATATAAACATTATTACGTTCAATATAAACAGCTGCTTACACAAATACAAGAAAAAGGTGCAACAAAAGAGGCCTCAGAACTTATTCAGGACATATTTCATCAGGCACTAGAAATACAAAAACAAGAAGGATTTAGTCCGCCGCTAGAGCGTTACATGCGACATTATGGATTAAATGGATATGAAAGTTAACTCCATCCTATCGGCCATGTTTCTGCCAGCCATTCGCCCGTGTCTGGATTGTATAACTGCACACGTTTGATATCATTTGGCGCCATCATGATTTTACTACGCTTTTCACTACGGATTTCTCCAGGTTTTTTCCGTACAAACTGTACAAATTGTGCCCGCTCGGTCTCCTTCCTTCGGAATGCACCAGTTTCAAACAGATCCTTATAGTCTTCAAAGTTCAAATGTTTTCTAACACAAACATCTTTTATCCCTTTATTTTTTTTCGTCTCCAAAGTTGGATTCTGAAAAGTGTACACTTTCGAGCGTATGCCGACAAAATCAAGAATAGGTTCTCCATTCAACTCAATCTTTAAATTTACCTATCACCTTTTTATTAATCTTTGGAAAATCGGGGGCTATTGCGGAGCTCATCCCACTAGTATCATATATAGACTTCTCACCATTCTGTTCTATATCTTCTCAGACTATATCATTGAAAGTTACGTCTGCAGAAGGAAGAGGTACACTGTACACAAAACTATCAGTATCTATGTAGGCTAATCGTATTCCAGGAACTGCTTTCTAAAGTAATTGTAATGCGTTTCATACATAAGTAGCCTAGAAAGTTCAAGCACTGCCGCGCCAATGAAAACTGGCTTTTTATATTCATATTGATCGCTTTTCAGTTCAAGTAGGACACTGTCACAGGAATCGCCATCCTCTTCGGAAGTTATGAGAGTTATATGTTTCATCTTTGGATTATACTTCTGAACCTTTTTACGACCACTATCCGTACCCCTATCGGAACGGTTCAGGGCGAAACAAATTTAAAGTCTCTGTACTTTCGAACGTCTTCTATTGTCTTACCGAACATCGCGTTATTCATCAGCTTATAGAAATTCTTTTCAAAATCTGTCTTTCCCTTTGCCCTCATTTTAGTGTTAAAGTCAATATATTCCGTGAGACACGAGCCTCTTCAAAGGCAAGCGCCCGATGAATCTTTTTCAGTCGCATTCCCATCTGAAGATAGAATTCAAGTAACTTATAATGTAAGACGTATCTCTCTCTGTCCATTAGACTTGTAATCAGTCGACTGCCCTGCCTCAGAAATTTATGGTGATGCGGCGCGAGAGGTATATTGGAATGTTCTTCATATAATTCGGCCGGATATTCTAAGTCTACTTTTAGAAAACTTGGCGGAAATCTGGCGCCGGGTCCCCAATCCAAGCCTGCTCCACCTTCCCATTCTAACAATTCTTCCATCGTCATCCAATGAAGTCCGCCCACTGGCATTGCCTGACTCATTGCCCATCCGTAAAGGTTATTAGCATCGAGATATTTATTTCGGACAGCAGCTTCTCCGGATCGTAATTCCCGCCAGTGGCAGCGTAAGCCGGATGATTTGTTTGTAAGTAATGATATTACACTGACTGATACCACCTCGAATTCTCCCCTGAATGAAAGTCATCTGCTCAGCATCTTGAATGAGCTTAAACTTATTACCTGTATAAAGTAACATGGCATCCCATGTCAAGCCGGGCGCTGACATATAGTGGGCTGGATCTAACTTATATGCTTCTAAACATGTGTCACGGAAATTTTCGAATATATTTGCAAGAAGGAGAACGTCCGTCTCACAATAGAATTCCATATAATCACGAATCGTCCAGCATCCAACTTCGTCCCACACCTTCAATGCATGTTCGTAATCGGACTCAGAAATCCCCTCTTCCGTTAATTTGCTATAAAATTTGTGTCTCTCCAGGAGCTCCTCCTCTTCTAGTCTGTCAACCTAGTCTAAATATTCGTACGGGAAGAAACCTTTCGCCCGCTGAATCTCTTTGTACGGAAGTGGTACTGCCGTCCATCCATCCTCTTAGCGAGCGACCCAGACATCAACTGAGCACGTTCATAAACTTTATAGAAAGAAACGTTTCTTTGTCTCCCTCTTCCCATCGACAACAATGGAGGCACAAAAATAAATGTTTTCATGAGACACATAATTCCACCATTGCCTGTCTTAGCTATGATATTTGGCTTGGTTCGTTACCCTCATCCCTGATTTCATGTATTTTTTGTAAAATAAAAGAACCATCGTACCCCTTGAGGTTGTGAAAGTAGATAGGAATGGTTCTCGACGGGCGGCACTTTTCACGATAAAAAGTCGTTCCGATAGGATCCTTCACTATTCGGTATCCAGTTTGATCTCCACATGCAATACAGACTTGATCGTTGTAATTAGAAGTATCTTTCATCGGTTTATTCTCCAATAATACGTTTCCAAATAATTCTCAGCCCTTCTCTTCATATCCTTTAGAAATTCTGTAACACATGAGAGACCCGTGAATGTTCTTTTACTAAAAACTTTCGGCCAGGAACCGTTCCGGACTGGCCATCGTTCAATCATAACATACAAAAGACAAATTGGAATGTGTTGGCCGGTGTCCTTCTCAATAATTGCCTCAGTATCTGCATACACGATGTAGGGACAAGGAACCTTCTTCTTATGTCCTTCAAATTGACACACTTCCTTAGGAAAAACTGCCTGAGCAGTGTCTGTTCCACAGTACACCGGATGTATTTCTAATTCTTCTGTTGACGCAAAACCTCGCTTACAAACCATACAAATACACTTCCGTCTGTGCACATTCTTACGATCATTTTGAGAATTAAGAAGGCGATTTAATTTAGTAATTGGTACGAAGTGGCACCTTCCCCTATCGGAACAGTTCTGTGAGGGGGACGCGTCTCTGCTGATTATCAGTAAGATATTTGCTATTTGATCGCCTTCAGAACAGGCTCCGCCTTTGGCTCCGCTACAGCTACTATATAACACAGTTATGTCAGAATGGGCGGGATCATTTTCATAGATCTGAAATACTTGGAGTTTGATGCCTGGATTTTGCTGCTCGAAGCGCTTGAATACAGTCTCATCGGCAGGCGTAGGAAATGGTATTCCATCAAAACAGTAATTGGCGACAAATTTGTCATACGTCTTGAAATTCGTTTCTTCGCTTCGATAAAGTGTGTATGTGCGATGTATGATAGTGAGCATGCGTGCGTGAGTGCTTCACGAACTCTACAACGTGTTGAGCGGCCTCAGTCAGAAAAATGTAACAACTTAGCCGGCTATTGAACCACTCTTTTTTGGGAGTGGAGATTTAGCCGACTGGTTCTGTCTGTGGCCTTTCAGCTAGGCGACTGAGCCGTATGTTGTGGGTTTCGAATCCGATTGAAAACTATCTGAATTTCCAGTTCTCCTTAACTGACCACATTTCTTTTTGCGAAACTCGGGGTCGCCCAACTTAAAACTTGAAACGATGGCATACTGAAAACAATTCTCGCTGCCAGAAGGTAGAATAAGATCGCTCACACAATGCTTATTTTTAACCATCCGGGAAGTTGAATCGGGCGGCCGGCCCTGAGTAAAACTTCTATTAGAATTACTTCAAAATTAAGTATCTCCTCGAGAACGAGACCAGAACCCTCAACAGCTTCAATTGTATCAAGCATATGGTCGTAGCGTTCTATCAATTGTTGTTTTATTTCCGATCCTCTTACATCTTTTGTGTATGTATCTTTTAATTTAACAGGCAATGTACGAATTTGTGTATTACCGTTTTACGGATCCAATAATTTGACTTCCATATCTGTATAAACAGAGTACATCTTTCTTTCTTTGGTCATACCTTCGATATCGATCGATTCAATATCCTCGACTCACTTGACTTCAGGAAATGTTTTCGTAAAACTGCCCCGTCGAATGCTTTTCGTAAGCGGCGCCTAACGTCAATATTCTCATCCATAATAATCTTTATAATATATACTATCCTAATTTTTTTTAAAAAGAAAATATTCTATGATAGGTCATCAAAATCCACTATAATATTTTTGGCAGCATTTATTTGTTTATATATCTCACCTAATCTTTCTAAGTCGACTAGTTCTTCCGCGTCTTGAATTTCTGGTTTATTAGGCGCAGCACAAAATAACCTCTCAACAGTGAAAGAAAGGGCACGCTTACTTAAGCGCGGTTTAAATGCTAAGAATTCTATCTTACTACCTTTCCGGATATTACGAGGTACAATAGCAGGATTTTCTCTGGCTGGTAATCGGTTCACTGCTTTAAAACCACAGTCAATTTCTTGAACTATATCAATACATGTAGCGAAATCGTGGCCCTCTTTTTAAACCGAAATTTAAAATACATTGGCTGTGCCTCGCTCCCTCGCTTCTGATACACTTTAGATGGATTGTAAAATCCGTAGTATTCTTGGAGTGAGCGGCCAGGCTTGCAGCATAACTTTTAGCAGTGCTTGCATCGAAACTTTCACCTAAGGTACGGAATACTATTAAATCAGTAAACTTTTGAAGACTTTGTTGCCAACGGACACACATTTCATCACATGTAGCTGGATCTTTTGAACCATATTTAGGTCCGATGGGGAAAACCACTTCTAGCTCACTGTCTACATATATGAAAGGATCTACATATTCACCAAATATGAGTTTGCCGTCACTGATTTGGGTTTCTCCACTTTCAAGTATTTTTATTGCATCTGAAAAAGAAAGGATTGCCATTGTCTTTATCATAATATATCTTTACGAAGAATAATTTTAAAAAAAAATTTCTATGATATAGATATCCAAAAATGTCATACATATTCATAAATGGCCCAACTGGAAGCGGTAAGAGTTACGATGCAGTAAATTTGGCGGCGACTCACGTACTAGAATTTGACACTAGTTTTTCTAGCAACATTGCCAACTTTTATAATGGGGAAGTTTCGATTGCCGATTTTCAAACCAGTCTATAGAACATACTCTTAGTTTACAATGTCGGGCTGGGAAAGCCAACTACAGTATTTGTGACTCTTCCATAATTCAACATCTAACTTTTTCTCGAATCCAGGGCGTTTCCGTTTCGTCGGAAGAAAAAAAGATTGTTTCTAGAGCATTTGACCATTTACATAGTTTCATTATCATATTCAAAGATATGCCTTTTGATTATTGCAGGCGGAATATTCTGACTCGAGCAAGACAATATGAAATAGCAGCCTTAAAAGAACTAGAAGAGATTCATGAGCAGTTCAAAAAAGTTTTCTTAGAAATTTGTAATGACTACAGACTTCCATGTTTGGTAATTAGTCAGCCACTTACGCCTGAAGTTCTCAAGAATATACTTAATCCAACAATTGATACGAGACAGTCGGACCAGTAGAATCTCCACAAGCTTTTGATTTTGGAATTGCATTTGATGGTGGCAGCCAGGGATTTTTAATAGAGGGTTTCGACGAGGAGGAACTTGAAAAAGCTTATTATCCACCTAATCAAGAACAACTAGAACAACCTCGAGTCTCACTCAAGAACCTACACAAACTTCTTAATGCTTGTGAATCTGTGTGTGCTTATAATGCTCCGTTTGACTTACAGGCACTTGACATTATGAAGCGGCAAGACTTTGGAGTTACTTGTCTATGGCTCATGTCAGTTGTGTACATTATACTTCAACCAGAACTTATCGATAAAGCTGAACAAGGAGGACTGGAAAGAACAGCTCATGGCAACATGAGAAGTCGCTTTGAAGATCTTGCAAACTTAACATGTGCCTCCGGAGGATCCTCCCTGTACCACCTCATCCACATACAGCCTGCAAAGATGCAATAAGTGAACATTACTTACGACAATACATGATAAATACTTGGCCAGGTGGTTGGAAGCGGGGTAAACTGACACTTTCGGCTTTCAAGAAATTAAGGCGTGCTCCATGGTACTTATTGAATAACTTTTGTAATTACTTACGTTAGTACTTGTACTTGACAAGTACCAGCACAGGAACTACAGAGCCCTATCGGAATGATTCCGAAGGTACTTACGAAGTTCTTATAACATTTTCCTCTGGCTCCCAACTATTGAAACTTTCCGGATAACCTTTCCATTTTATCAGATAGTATTTCTTTCCTCTAATTTGTTTCGTCTTCAAAATTCGTTCTACTCTGTACAGCTCGTCGGCTCCAGCAGCACTCTGAAGTTCATCGGAATAGAAAGTGCCGAGTATTTCCTCTCCATTCAGATCTTTTATCTTATAAACTGGCGGTGTTCCCAGTCCAGCTGCATACACCACTTTTGAAACTATGAAAATCTCCTCTGTCCAATTTGGTAAATATCCTTTCCTGAAAGTGGTCTTGTATTTTGTAATTCGGACCCGTTCTCCCGGCTTGAATTCAGGGTTAGCTCCCATGGCTGCCAACTCAGGGTAAAGTGTATAAAATGCCTGCCAATCGTTGTCCTCTGTTACGTCGACGGGTTTCATTTTGATACTTCCGTGCACGGTGTTATTGTAATTCTCGAGAAGTTGTGGTAGAATGGGGAGCCATTCACGTGTCTGTCTGTCTGTATGTGAAGTATTTCCACATCATCGTTTTAAGAGTACGATTAAAACTTTCCACGACACTAGCTTTTTTGTCACTGTAGGTGTGAAACCAGTGAATACCTGACTCTTCCAACCATTTCTGCATTTTTCGGTTAGTAAATTCCCGCCCCTCATCTGTCTGAAGTTTGTTGGGTTGCCTCCCGGATTTCTTAATTATGTCTTGTAGCGCCTTCAGAGTATCATCTGCCGTTTTTGACTGTATCGGCCTGGCCCATGCATATTTGCTGAGCACATCGATTACTGTTAGCATGTATCAAATGTTTTTCCCTTCGGAATGATTCTCTTTTGCGAATGGTGAAGGGAATTCCACAAGATCCGCTTGCCAAAACTCGTCTATCGATGTTACGAAAACGCGCCTCCCGCCCGTAGCCCCGCGAGTACGAGGTACCGGTTTATGTGGATTATAAGGTAGCTGAATTTTTAAACCAGTCCTGTACCTCTTTTTTAGTAACTTTTAGTCTGCTGGTGCGTGCTGCATCATATAATTTTTGTACACCTCCAAAACCAGTTTTCGGGTTGTAATATAATTCTCTTAGAGAGCCTTCGGGTGAAGCCATGATTAGCTATATTATACGAAAAATTGTATGTCGTACGGATGCCGTAAATGAAATACTAATTTACTGAATGGTATAGTTTTCAATTGTCTGACTAGGGAAGTGACCTCCCGTTCTGACACCTCCATTCCATATTCTTTTATAATAGTCTTGTTGTCTGTCTTGCTCGGTGTGTAAAATAGTACTAACATCTGTATGTTTTCCCTGAATGGTTTACTAATACTAGTATATTGTTGAGTCAGAACCCAGACAGATAATCCGTCGTGTCTTGCGCTGAAACCAAGTTTGACTAAAACGTCACTGCGCTTCTTCATATCTTTGGACGAGGCGCAGTCATCGAGGATTATTAAAGTGTTCGTGCCGGCCCATTCCTTATGTACGTAGGCTAGTGTATCATCCACAGCATCGAGTCCGACCGGAAATATAAACACATTGTCATCGGTGAAAATGAATCTTTTATTATACGTTTTATTGTTCATGAATGTCGGACAAATGAAAACTATATATTCAAATTTCCTTAAGTACGGGCCAGTGAGGAGATCCATTACATATTCCGTTTTGCCAGAATTTGTCGGTCCAGTTATAATCATGTTGAATGGCACGGTTGCATACATCGGATCTATATACTGTACATAAATGTAATGAACATGGCTAAAGATAACAAACCAATTTTGCCATATTCGTGAATAGGATCCGCGCCGGCGATTGTATCTACTGCCTTCGGAGTCCGACTTGTGTCAACAGCGTCTGCCGTATTAGGTGGCCCTCCGGAATGCACAGCATCCTGCCACTTCACGGCATCCTCTTCCCCTTCCATCTCATGTTTAGCACTTTCTTTAATTTCCGTGTTTATATCACCATTTAACCCGAAGACCATAGATTCAGTTGCGTATTGCAATTCATTATTATAACCTGTGATTTCCGGGCCCGAAAGAATTACCATTTTAGACGTCAAGAGAAGTAAATTGGGCGAAACGGCCATATCAAGTTTGACACCAGTATTCATTATGTGTCTTGGTATCGCTTATAACTAATTACTTTGTCTGTATTACGAATTTCATCTTCGAGGAGAACACCGAATTCTTTTTGGACTTGCTGTGCACTGCCAGTATCGCCAACTATGGTACTACGAATATTTGCTTGTGCACCGAGTATGCAATATACGTAGGCTTCAAGGCTTTCATTGAGGCGGGCTAGACCGGCCTTTGTTAGTCCCGAGTCTCCCTTCAGAGGGATGAAACTATTGTATTGCCCTCCGATCCATCATTTCGGAAGAAATAATAGTGTGGTCTGTCTTTATCGGGCAGTACATGTTTTTTCTTTCCAAAAATGGTATGTGTATAGAAAACGCCACTGTCGGCGGAGAGGAAAAAGTCATGACCATTGTATATTGCTTTTGGCTGTCGAACGGGCCCACGATTAGTATAGTATTCATAACCATAGCCAAGACCTGAGTTTTGACCTTTGCGATATCGAAAGTCGGACTTCGTGGGACTTATATTTCCAAATTCTGTACATAGAAGTTCATATTGGACGAGATTGTATGGATTGTCGCCGGCTTTGAAGATCCCTTCATCGTCTGGAAGTGCAACGCCCATTTCATGAAGGATCCGACGTATTGTAAAGTATACATGAAAACGACAGAATGATCGTATTTGCAGCGGAAATTTCTTATCGAAGAGATGGGCGAATGATATACCACAACCAGTAGTGCTGCACCATACAGCAAAATTTAATTGCTGGTCCCAGTATTTCATGTGCGGGCGCCCAGCCATATATTACTTTCTTTAGCTGATCGATGAGTGATTACGTTATCTTTGAATACATCCCGCGGATGAAAAGTAAATTTATCTGTCGGCGTTACATATATTTCTAAGTCCATGAGAATAGGTTTTATGTCGTTCGGTTTGGGAGGAATATCAGCATGCTGTACTGTTGGTACGCTCGTCTTATTCAATTGAAAAGCAACTGGGAATGCGTCTGTACTCATGATTTGTGTTTCTATATACAGATAGATTTTAATGGAGGAGAATTTTCCATACTTCGGAATCCCTATCGGAATCGTTCCGTTAGGTGTACTGACATTCCAGACTATGTTAATACTATATTTCGGATTCAGGTTTAAACAATTTTTTTATTTTTTACTAAGAATAGATAACATACTGCAAACAATGGAGAATTTAATAAAGACATCGGCAGCGGCAAATACAACAGCGCTACTACCAACCACAGCGTCGGACGCTCGATCCATAATAGAGACGAAACGTGAAAAAATACTCTGTGTCATCGCAAGTGGTCAAAGTAAGTTATTTTTTGGTAAGGAGATTCCAGTTAGAGAAGTGGAAACGTGGAAAGATGAATTCATAACACGAGCCTTTAAAGTCTATGAAGCGAAATACAGTTCTCTTATAAGTGATACCATCACTCAAAGTTTCATAGATCTAGGAGCCCGCGCAATAAGTCAGGTAGTTCCAATCGATGACCGAGATAACTATGCCACTGATCTTAAAAAGGATTTTATTCTAAACAGTGAAATAAAACGATTATCAGGACGGATAGCCTGCACATGGGGACCCATACTTGCTCTAGTTTCCACCGGTTTAATTACGGGTAAACATTTAGATTTTAAAAAAATCGGGTTTAATATAATACCCGTAATAAATGGATTCAACTTCGCAAGCACCGACTCAGCAAACGGTTCCAACACCGACTCAACAAATGGAAACGGCTCCGCCGACTCTGACACCTCCAACGGGGGTAACCCTCCGGAACGAGCGCAATATAGAGAAAATTACATTACCGACGAAGCATCCAGGGAGAGTTGCTGCAGGGAAGCGACTAGCAGAATGGAACAGGCAAAACAAGAAGATGAAGCAGGAAGCAATGACTAGCGATAGTATGACTGAAGCCAACTGTATAAGCCTACCGCCTACGACGAAAGAACAGTGTGATAGCTGGTATAATAAATGTTATCTTGTTTTAGGAATTATAGGAGTTTCATTGACTGCATTAGGGCTATATTGGGGGCGTGCTCGACATATTTATCTTCTTAAGCGACCAAATTCGCTTACGCGTGAGCCGCTTCAGAAAGCAACGAAAACAGAGCTGGGAACCAAATCCCGGTCCCTCTACATTGTATGAGATGGATTAAATCCGTAGAGAATTCCGTAATTATTTTATTTTTCTATTTTATATACTTGTCAGCAATCATGGATACTAAAACAGTTGTAAACACAATGTACGATGGTATTGTAATCGCAGGACTTATGATGGGATATCTAATGATCTCCAGCAAATTTCTGAAAATGGATATGGGCGATCCAAGTCGACCAAATTTGACTCGGTTGATAAAATTAGGTGGAGCAACTGCTGCCGCGGTTTTGACCAAAGATCTCCTTAACAGAAAAATATTATTCCTGCAGAACCTTATACTTTGTAATGTATATACAACGCGGAGATGATCATTTGGATTGTAAGCAAAACTGGCGAACCGGTACTGTTAATTTTAACCCTAGCATTGACATGACACAATTTACTAAAATAAGACTGCTAGAGTGTGGCTATATAATTCATGGCATAACATAACATACTATGAGTCCGAAGAGAGTGGATTTCTTAACAGTCACTAAATACATAGTTCATTCAGATGTCGTCGATGTTACTGGAAATTATGTTTCATTTGGTCGGTCTGGCGAATACATACAGGGGAAAGTATCGGACTGTTTACAAATACTTACCATCCAGGATACAAAAAAAATAAGTGGAAAGGTCGCCTATGATTTCAAAAATGGGGGCTCAATTTCCATGCCATTGAGAAAGGGTTCAGACTATATGAGTTCAATGCGTATTTGGATAACAGATCAGGATGGAAACATAGTCAATTTCAATAACTGGCCAACTAGCTTTTGTATTGAATTATTGTAGCTAACGCATCAGCACGTTCTGAAGGAGCTAGCGAAGCATAAACCATCCCACGACCAATCCTCCAGCAATATAAATCATTTCATATTTCTTTTGCTCGGGACTGGGCTGATAATAATCTGAGAATTGCGCTGCTTCGCCTGACACAGAGTTGGCTTGTGCCACCGCTGCTGCTTCTTCCAGAATTCTGTATCTGTATCTCTTAACTCAGCTGCAGCATGCGCGTCCTTTGCTTGATTTTCTCTTTCCCAATCAGCTTGGAGTAATCTTTTTTCTGACCAGACGGCATGATCATGTTCAAATTTTTCTAATGCTTTATCATGTCTAATTTTCTCTTCAATAAGAGCGTCACCATTCCCAGAAAGCTTTTGTCCGATAATATTTCCTCCTGTGAATGCCGTTGCATTTAATACAGCACCGAGAACTGTCATTCCTATAGCTGAAGCCATGGTTGTATATTATTACAAGGTATTATTTTAATTTTCACTGTATATACTATAATTATGTCTGGCCCAAGTAACTTCGGTCTAGGTACAATTCACACACAAAATCTCGAGCTCGAAGATCTGAGTGATGTTAAAGTTAACAATAATACTAAGATAGCTGGTAATCATAATAAGGATTACGTCCTTTGTTACAAAGACCGTGAGAAACTTTTTGTTTTAGCCTCTGCTGCTGTGCAAAGTCACGAACATGCTGTAGAATTTTCCAAACTTAAAGACGTCGATGAAATTACAATAGACGCTACAAAGGCTGCAAATGATCCTACTCCTTTTGCTCTGACATGGGATAAGGCTAGTCAGAAATTAAGGCCTTATAATGTACCACGTAACATCTTAGATATATCACATAGTGAAATTGCAGGTGGGGTTGATGAACCGCCAGGAACTCCAAATGTTATTTATTTTGATAGCAATGTTAACAAATATAAATTGTCCGATTTTCACCTTTATTTTAACCTAATAATCCGTACATTACACTACTCGGTATACCAGTTCACCTTAAAATTAGTCCCCTTAATACAATAATGTCTTTAGATAATACACTAAGAAGGTGGATAAATAATGGGGAGAATTATTGCTCATATACAGCTAGCGGAGTTCCAGTAAGATTATTTTGGGACACTACTTTAAAGAAACTGGGTCTGAAGAGTATGGGGGAGGAGACAGCTGAATTAACTTTACAGACTGCCAGTCAACAGATGACTGATAATATGAAAATAATTGATCATGGTACAGTTTTTATCAAATGCATAAAATTAGGTTCAGGAGACGAGTTTGATGATTTAGTCGGAAATATCACCATAAAAACAGATTCAAGATTCAAGAACGGTTGCAATATTATCATAACCATTGATAAAGATAGAAAAGATTTAGATATTGTTGCTCGTAGTAGTCCTCCAGAAGAAATAGTCCAGTCAATTTAGGGTTTACCTAGGACTAATTGCAACAGAAATTATTTCTTCCTCATGACCTTTGGAAAGGTCTCACTAATGACATATTAAAAGTATAGGAAAATATAAGGGGTGCAAATTGGGTAAATTTGCATATATTCAAATTAGCTATAAATAGCCTTTAAATGACTGCTATAATCACATTTGGGCATGTAAACTGAATTCAAGTGACTTTTTTTCATTCAACACAATTTAGTAAGGTTCAACACGTTATTTTTTTAAATGTCTTAAGCAATATATATCATGCAAATTAACTAATTTGCATATATTCGCAGTTTTTCCATTATTTCAGACAAAATAAATGTTTAAGCTCATATATAAACAAATTTTTTCTCTATAAAAATTAAGGTTTTGCAAGAATTATCAAAATCCATCCCAAGAAATATGTTGACCTAATTTGCATGCTAATTCATGAAAAACATTGGACCTGTTCAATTTTTTGACATCTATTGTCAATAGTTCAGTCATTTTCTCCTACAATATGTTCGATTGCAGTAAAATTTTTGAAGGAATTTTTTATGCTTTTCGTCACTATTTTCAATGACGATGGAAATATTCAGTTACTAATAAATGGTTCACCACACTTAACAGTTGTGCCTGTGAATCATCTTTCTCATTATTGAACTATCATTGGTATCAATACGAGCATCATTTGAATTACCATGATGTTGGTGATGATAATTGTTATGATAATTGTTATCATATGATAAATTTCTTCCTCTTCCTCCCTGTTCACATCTTCCTCTAGGAGGTTCATTTGTTTACAGCCAGAATCCTTTCGTTGACAACAGAAAGTCTAGATTTTGCTTTCTGCCGGGGTTATTGAGCCTGCTGCAGTTCATCGTAGAACCCATAAGAATGGGGAAGGGTAACTCAATGAAAGTTGTGACGCAAGGGATGATATAATTGTACCGCGTATCACATCAGATCTTAGATATGCAAGTATCACTCATGGGGCTGTTTATGTAATGGACTTTCCATTTGCAGATAATTAGACTTTTGTATCATTACCAATAAGATCGATCATTCAGGGAATTGACAGTCTGGCCAATCTGAGGTGAGACTTCCATAAGGTTCAAAATACAGGATGACCAATTATATGATAATTTGATGTAAAAAATGTGATATCTTAATTGATAAACTCGTTAACGGCAGCTTCTGTGATGCAAATCCCTTCACATTTTGGTTTTCTTGTTTCACGGTTATAAAAATTAGAAAGAGCAGCTAGACCATGTAACATTATGAAAAGTATCTAGATTTGCTTTTACCAGTGATTTAGATTATCATGATTCAGTCAACAGATTTTTTTCAGTTTTTCCTTAAATTCTATGGCTGTGCACTGTAAGATTAAACAGGAAATCTCTCTCTTCAGTCCATTATATGACTTTATATTAATTTTCAATTGTTGTCTTCAAGAAATTTCAAAATTTTTTGAAATGCAGTGTCCTTTGATTATCGTAATGTCTTTCAGCTGCTTAGGAAACAGCTTTGCCCATCATATATTTCATGATAATTGGCAGTATAGTATATAATTGTACCTCTATATCATCATGATCATTATAATTGTATTTCTTTATCATTATTATCATTAATTTCTGTACCCGGTATTAACAGGCAAGTTGCACACAGTCAAAAGTATATCTAATTTACCATTGACCACATAACCCAGTCTTTAATTACATTTTACCAACACTTAATCTATATTAGTAATACCGGTAAGGGTGAAAATAGAAGAAACCATTAGAGCTGAAACAAATTTTCTTCAGCCTCCCTTAGCACAAAGCGTTGGTTATTTGGCAAAGCAGTTTGGTATGCATTAAGATAATCCAAATCCGCCAGAAAGTTCAAATTTTATTGGCAGGTATAGGGATTAAATTGTCTTGACATTATGGAAATTCTCTAGATAATTGAAACGAACTATACGAATCAATCATCGTTTAGTTTCACAGGGCTTTTCATTCTGTACGCCCTATTAGTATATAATCATTACAATGAGTTAAAATGCACAGAAAATGAATAATCATGTCAATTTCTTTGTACTGGGCAAAATGTTCATTCAAGTCATAAAATGATCATCTTTCGATAGGAAGTACTTAAAGTAGTAGTGTCTCTTAATGTAACTTCTCATTTTACTGATTATAATTAATTAAATAAGTTGACGTCAATTTGAAAAATTAAAGAAAATTTTATTGATCATCATATAGGCTTTATGCACATGAGGAATCGTTCAAAATAGGTAAAATATATTTAGCAATGTTATTAAAAAATTCCAATCTCTCTTTACGATATTCTATAACAGTTCAAGTTTCAAGTATTGCATTTAATAGAATGTAGGCATTTCTATAAAATCTTTTACAATTAGCCCTGTTGCACAATGTAGATTGTATTAGTCTTTGAATATACCTTTTCTTGGACCTTTTAAATATTTAAGGTGAAGAAATAATTCATGTTCCAATCAGAAAAAGGAAGTGACATGGTTGACTTATTGAATTAATGCAAATAAGAACTATTATTGCTGTAAGATATATTTGAAAACATTGCCTAAATTAAAAACACAAAAATGATCTTACATAGTCATTACAATGTCAGCTTATCTCCTAAATGACTTTCGTAAAAAGATTATCAGCACCAGGTTTGTATAGATCTATGACCCGTTTAGCCTTTTGGTAAATTAGCTGTCTTATGCACAACTTCATTAAACTCACGTGTTGTAATTTCCATGAACCTACTAAAATTTACAATGAAGAAATAGTTCTAATGACCTCTATTGTTTGTAACATTATATATAGTCATTTATAGGTCAAAGAAAGGGAAAAGTAAAGTGGTAGGAGGGACACATTGCAGTTATGTAAAATGAGGAATCTTAAATGATATAAGGCATTGCCTATACACACAAAAAAAATAAATACTCAAATTGCTTGAATAAAGTGTCAATTTGTTCAATATATTTCAAAAAATCTATTAACAGCAACGATTTTGTTCCCATTTCTGAGTTTTACATTTATTCAAATTATGCACTGTCTCACCTCTTCCTCTTAGAGTTTACTAGTCGTTTTGTTTGTCATTCTGGGACCCTCCTGAAATACAGATGGAAACGTAAACTACTTTTTGTGTACATTAAATATATTTTTAAAAGAAATGCAGTGAAAAGTGAAACACAGTGGCATCCATACTTGATTTACGCAAATTAGGAATATTTCTCAGGCGATAAAATATATTCAAAAATATTGCCTGGACAAAAAAAAGATAAATTCATACATAACTTGAACATAATGTCGCGTTTTCCTCAATTCATATGCATATTTCTTTTATCAGTGAATGTAGTGCACCCATTATCCGTTTACACCTATACAAATTAGGTATTTTATACCGCTTAGATTGTATTGGACTTTTAGTATGTCATTCTAGGACCTCTCTAAAATACATAGAGAAAAACATTATTCTATTGCTGTCAGAAGTAGCTTAAAATAGTTATTAATTAGGTTATTCAAAGAAAAAGGAGTATTCTGGCGGCCATATTGAAGTTATGCAAATGAGGACTATTTCTATGACGACAAAATATTTCCATCAACATTACCTAAACCTAAAACAAGGCAATAAGCCGAAAGCCTGTATATATCATGATTCTACAAAATGTTTTTAGTAGAAACATTCTATCAGCACCTAGTTTGTAACCATAACCTTTTTACATTTATGCAAATTAACGGTATGCATTGTTTACATTTCTAGATTGTACTAGGCTTTTAGTATGTCATTGTAGGACTTCTCCGAAATACACAGTGAATAAATTATTCTATTGCTGTCAGAAGTAGCTTAAAAATAGTTATTAAATGGAAAATACAAGAAAGGGGAAGGTTGTGGCGGCCATATTGGTTTATGCAAATGAGAAATATTTCTATGACGACAAAATATTTCCATCAACATTACTTTAACCAAAAACAAAGCAAATAAGCAGGTATTATGTTTAGCCAAAACTTTTTAGCAGAAACATTCTATTAGCACCAAGTTTGTAACCATAATCTTTTACATCTATGCAAATAAGGCATTGTTTACAATTCTAGATTTACTACTACGCTTTTAATATGTTATTCTAGGACTTGTTCAAAATACAAAGTGAAAAAATTATTCTACTGCTGTCAGTAGTAGCTTAAAATAGTTATTAATTAGAGAAAAACAAAGAAAGTGAAGTGTTGTGGCGGCCATATTGGATTTATGCAAATGAGGAATATTTCTATGACGACAAAATATGTCCATCAACATTGCCTAATCAAAAAACGAGGCAAAAAGAAAAAGGAAAAAAAAACTCTATCAAATTTATGTTTAGCCACATATTTTAAGTAGAAACCATCTATTAGCTACAATTTTATACCCATGAGCCCCCTTTACATTTATGCAAATTAGGCACTGTTGCACCCCTTAGATTTTATTATACTTTTAGGATGTTATTTCTAGACCTTTCCAAAATGCATGGTGAAGAAATAATTTCTGTTGCAATTAGTCCTGGTTGACCCCTTTTTTGCTTAGATTGACTGGACTAAAAGTAACAACATTTCATTTGGTAAAAAAAAATACAAATTACACTTTAGATATCAGTACTATTTATCTAAAACGTCTCATTTTGTTTGAAGTAATGGTCTTCCGACATATTTTAAGTTGGGAGGAAATTAATAAAATTTTATCTATCGGATGAACAAGTTAACTCCCGGAACGATTCTGTAGAAACTGTAGAATATCAGACCTCAGTCATGCTGTAGGAAAAAAATCATATCTTCACATACTTACATCAGCGTTCCAAGGAGATAGCTACTTACGTTAGTGTGTGCTTCCGTCGACTGATTAACAACCCAGGGTAAAATCTCTTATATATATCTTATATAGACTAGTTTGATGGTGCACACGGAATTTCCAATGGAATTCCCCGTACATGTCTATACATGTTGTGTGTTTATAAATAGGTCAGACAGCTGTGCATGTATAGACATGTCAGTTTGGATACCCTACAGAGTCAAAGGATTTGGGGAATTCCCCACTGAGTTCAGTCAATGCACTGTCAGGTGACCTGTATATGAACTCACGTACGCGTACGTCATTTTAGCTACATGGAGGGGTTTGCCATGTAGCTAAAATGGGGAAAATAAATTCTGTCACAGAAAAACAACTAATCCTTACTACTGCTCCTTCTCTCCAAAAGCATGCTAACATCCATGAATCTCGTGACTCCTAACGCACTTCTGATTGGCCACAATCCCCCTATCCAGCAGGTAAGGAAACCCGTCACTCACGGCCGACAAGTGACGAAGTGTAACCAAAATGAAGCGATAACCGATCACGTATCACATTAGCATTTCCATAACATCTCCCCCGACCTCAGCGTTCGAAGTCCCTTGAGAATAAGGAATGACAAAAATACAGCAAAGACTAGAAGAAAAGAGGATACCATCCCGAAGTCCTGCAAATCAGGGAATGACTTGGGATATCCGCAAGGTCCCTATCGTCTGTCAACAACAAAAACCGTCATCGTAGTAACACAACTAAAATCCGCTGCCATGTGCAAAATGCACACCTTGTCACCTGTCTGCAGTCTGTCTAGGCAGCTAACCAACAACTGCTGCCCTGTCATATATCAAACACTACCTACAAAAACTTGGAAAACACTGCACACCTGAAAACAGTCAGCAAAAATGACTATCAAAAAATCAGTAAATTACATTTACTGTGTCTCAACCTAACTGTATCAAGTGTAAAAAATCTCGGTGAACTACCACACCACAAATGTTTGTACGGTCAGTCAAATTTGAACCGTGAATATCTTCATCTTAGAAAAATTCACAAAATGCTTCTGAAACTCGTCAAGCAGTCGCTAACTACAAGGTTTGGTCACACAATCTGTGTGAAAAATCACCGGCAAAACTCTTCGCTAACAAGTAATGAAACCTCTCTGATACAAAATCTGTCAAAACTCATAAACATTAAGACTGGCATCAAAACTTAAAAAATGAGTCCTCATCTTTTTTTTAAACACTAATTCCGTGAATTCACAAATCTTTGAAACACAAGGAATTTTTATAAAACTTCTAAATTCTCATCTCAACATACGACAACTTTGCACTGTATTTATAGTACTTAGGTGACTTTTTCTGTCGTCTTGGATACCTAGTCTGCTCTGTGGATTTCTGACTCTCAACCACAGGATTAACATGACTATCACTTTCGCTATCTACTTCAGCTAAATCTGGAGTTTCACTTTCTCCAAACACCTCCACTGACTCTTCTACCACTGGGGCAAGATCAACTATAGGTTTTGACTCAGCAAGATGACCAGTGTCATCTTCAGTTTTGTTCTCACCGTCTCTCTTTACAGTTTCAAAACTCTTAGAAATGACTACATCTGATTTACTATCCTTAATTTTAACAGTTGGTAATACCCCATTGGATGGTTTACCGATCTGCTGTCTTTAATCAACTGGCAACTTTAATTTCTCATAATGTATAATCTTAGGTTTAGCTTGTGGCTTCTCTGTATGCGGTAAACTCCGTCAGTCAATTTACTGATAACCAAGTATGGACCATCATATGACAACTGAAGCTTTGGAGAATAACCCTTTCTCCTCCTTTCATCCTTTAACTACACAAAGCTTCCCACCTCAAACCCGCGCCTTGCAGAAAAACGATCATAACGAATCTTCTGCCTACAAGCTGTATTACTCATGGTACGACTTGTACTACAATGCCCTCCAAATAATGAATCATGGAGAGTCCGTAGGACCAGTCATACATAAACCAGTGGCAACACTATCTGCCACCCGACTTTTTTTCCCATCTGGTTATTCCCATAACCTGTACAGATGCCATCATGTTCCCCTGACCACAACAGGTCGTGCTTGAACATGGTGCCACTGCACATTTCCTCATTGTCAAGATGATTTACCTGAGTGGATGACTTGTGCACAAAACCTTTTTGGACGAGGCGTCCCCGACCCCAAACTCGCCATTAACCTGACTTTTCCGAGTTCCCACTCCCTTAGGGACTGGTTCTTTTGCTCTAACAAAAAACCTATAATCACCAGAAAAATCACCTTCAATTACCGGTGACTGACCAATATCCTGGTCCAGCAGTAAGTCAAACTTGCATAGAACGATTTCCACAGTGCTTACAGGGACGGAACAGTACTCTGCTCAACGCATCAGCATTTGCATGCCTAATGACTCTAACAGGTAAAAACCTTTGACCTAGCATCACCAGAGCAGACGCTGTCCCCATTCCTACAAAGAGACTATCGTCTGAGCTCGTAGGTTCCACTGTAGCGATTAACTCAGACCAGGGTAGAGTACTTGCTGCAGTTTGCTCACAATGAGATGTTTGTGACTCTTGACCCTTATAATTGAACTTCGACCCTGCCTAGGAGTCTATATTTCCAGGCTGACTTACTGGAACTGTTTGTCGGTCGGCCCAAACAGCCCACTTGTGTTTAACTGCTTATTCATTGTCTTTCCTTTTGTTTAGATTGAAAATCTGGACAGTTCCTTTTTAAATGATCAGGGCTATTACAAAGCCAGCAGAGCTTTCCTTTTCTGTCAACTTTTGCCTCCTTCCTAGATTTACCATTTTCTAACTTGTCTAGTCGTTTCATGAACTTTGAAAACATCTTCTGTACAACATTTTCTTTTTCAGTAGACTGACTTATGCCATCATCAGTAACCTGTGACACTTTACCGTTTGACCAACTATGGCTCTGTAAAGCCTGAAAATTTTACTCTTACAAGGTAGCCTTGAGGACACTTTCTAATGTAACATTGGGCAACTCACCAGCTTCATGAATCTTACTCTGCAAAGACACATCGGGAACTGCCTCGAAAAATGCCTCAATACACAAACTTCAAAAGATGATTTCACAGACCTATTGTGCCAACCCACGCAAAAGCTGGTTCTTACCACGTACACTGTAACTGAACAAACCTCTGGTTGTCTATTGAAAGCCAACCCGCTACTATTCATTTCACCAGTCCCAGCACGAGAAGGTCCACCCACTATTAGTGCAAGATGCGAGGTATAATGATATTCAAATATGCAGATTACATTAATGAGCATTGTTTCGGTATTCAAATTCTATGCTAATGACCCTTAATCAATGTGGAATATTCATGTACCTCGGATCTTGCATTGTATATCCACCCAAAAGCACTTCCTGGCATTACTAAGGCGCTGCCACTGATTGGCTGTGAGGGCGCTGTCCTCCCAAGCCGGCCTAATAGGTGTACTATGCTGTGACATTGAACCCAACCCGACAAATGTCTGCATCATTTGCTGAAGCTGATCGGCTACCCCCTGAATTTCTGCACCTCATTTGCAATATCACAAACCGACCTTTCCATGGCATCTAACCGTCTACTCATCTCTAAATCATTCTAACTTTCCCCTACCACTCTTGGCGACACACTCTGACCCCGTCCCGTGCCTCGGAAGACACTGTTTCTACACACATACACTGGCGGAGTACTCAAACCTGATCAGAACTAACAGTAGAATTTATAGCTGTTTGCTTAGACATGTTGTCGATCCCACTGTCCAATTTAGTGTAAAAACAACCCCCTTATCTCCACACTGCGATAGCATCGTATCCCTAATAGGCGTAGCCATTGTGTACGAGACTAATATTTTAATTAAAACATCAACAACATAAGCTTATGTGTAATTCAATCTATCCTTCGGCGCAAAAAGGTCCAGCCTGCCGACCGCACCTTCAAACTATAAAGCTTTCAAACAAACAGATAATAAAATAAATCAGACAACAAAAGTCAGATGATCGATACTGGTCCAGCAAGTCAGACCCGTGAGGAGTACCGTGCTCAGAGTATGATCATCCGACCAACCTGTAAAAATGCGTCCGTTCTCGAATGTTCGACGGCAGTTGAAAGTCTCGAGATGTCGTCTCTAGCTGTAGCTGACATAAACGACGACAATCCCAGTGCTGCTAACGAATGTGGTGGACGGGACTCCGCTCAGGATCAGATAAATATCTGGTAACGTGGCTTTGATCCAACTAGAGAAATCCCGCTCCCCAACTGTTCCACACACACGTTGTTCTAAATGTCCTGTCCGGGTACGCCACCGGGTAAAGACCCATGAAAACGCCCCGGGTAGAAATAGCGACTACAACCAACGTCCTAAGCTTAATAACTTAAGGATCTTGTGATCGCTGAACTCCGGACTTGTTACCACAGCAAGGAAGGGTTGAAATTAACTAAAACTCGACAGAGCTGAGCGACAACGATGCCAACACAACGCCATGAAAAGCTCTTCTCTCCAAAAGCATGCTAACATTCCACGAATCACATGACTCCTAACGCACTTCTGATTGGCGACAATCCCCTTATCCAGCAGGCAAGGAAACCCGTCACTCACGGCCGACAAGTGACGAAGTGTAGCCGAAATGAAGCGATAACCGATCACGTATCACATTAGCATTTCCATAACAGTATGTTTCTTCTAAAAAAGGAAGTATACAAAACAATTTTACACGTTTATTCCGAGGTGAAATTTAAAAAATTTGAACAGAAAATCAGACAACCACCATGAACGTTTTAATTTTAACATCAGCGTGCAAGAGGCGTTCTACTTCTAAACACTTGGTGTTCAAGTTTGATGCCTTTTCTTATACCATGATGCATCAAAACCCAAGTTGCGACATTTTTCTTCTAAGCGCACGCTGAAGTCGTTATCGTGCAGAAGCAAGACCAGAAAGGTAAGTTTTCTCTCGAAAATAGTAAAAGGTGTTAATTGTGAAGTATCTGTATTATTATCCTTTGAAATTAATTGTATTTTACTTTGAAATAGCTAAACTCCGTGAAGAATTCTTTTTTCTTTCAGTGGCTGGTATGCCAAAAACTAGATGTGAACACGCAGCGGTACTTTTGCCCATGGCTTATGATAGATCGCACTCGGGTCAAGGGTCATCGCAAAACAACTGTGGCAATAACGCTTGACCCGAGCGCGATCGATACGCTTGGCACAGTACCGCTGCGTAATCGCAGCTATCACATGTCTTTAGTAGACACGATCACATGTAAAAATCATCAGTTAAGCATAGTAAAGTATACAGTGTATTGTTTCAGCATATGAGAGTTGGGATTTTATATTTCAATCAGTTGATGAAAAGAAGAAGCAAATATTTGTAACAGTATTGAAAAGAGGCACTGTATATGAAAGTCTCCCCTTTTCCTTAACCTAATCATCCCCTTGTCTTTCATTTAAAGTCTTATCTCGCCATATTACCTATTGTTGCATTATTTTCAGGATGTAAAATTTGGATTAACTTGAAATCGAAGAGTTGTTATAGAAGCTGGTGCTAGAGATATTGAAGAAGAGTGGACAGGTAGCTGTGTGGAAACAAGCTTGAAAACCTCAGTTCATCTCTAATGTAGATTTAAACTTTCAAGGGTCAGTAACTGAATTTTGATAGGTTTTCTGCATTTTTGTTCTGATATAATGAAAGTTTTGGTAGCATGCTATCATCAATTAAATGTTGCCGGAGAATAAGCTTTCACAGACGTAGAGTCTCCCTTATCAGATGCAAGGCTGGAATGAAAAATTAAAGCTGTAACATTTAGTTGATCATAGCCTGCTATCAAACCTAAGATATTTTTGTGTTGTAGCTCAACAACATCTCTTGTTTTTAGCAAATGGTTTTTAGCTTTGCTGTCAGCTTAATTAATGGATGTGTAGCATTGTCCTCAAATTTGTACATCTCAAGGTTTTTCTTCAAAACAGCCTATACGAATCCTTTAATATTTGGATTTGAATAATTGGATTACAGGTCCCCAGGGATTACCCTCATAAGATATGTTACAATTATGATGAAATATGCAAATTAATATTGCTAATTTTTGGCAAAAATCTTCTTCTCTTTTACTGACGTTTTCAGTAATTGGTAAACATGTCCCTAAGAATGACCTTAGTTAAATTTGTGCTAGTTGTGATGAAATATTCAAATCTTTATATTTCATGACAAATTTTGTAATTTTTGGTCAAAACAATCTTTAACAAATCTTCTTCAAACTGCTTATTTAACAGATTTGATAGTTAGGACAAAGATCCCTAACGATAGCCTTTTCTGATTGTTCAAATTATGCATAAATTGGCACCTTTTTTTAAAGACATTAAACACATTTCAGACATTTTAAGACAATAAGATTACCAAAATATGATATGTTCAAGTTATGGTGAAATCTACATTTTTTTTTTATTTTGGGGCGATTTTAACAATTTTTGTTAAAAAAAATTGTATCTCAAATATTACCCGTCTAATAGCTTTGTTCTTAGGGGTGATCTTAATTTGATATGTTCAAATTATGATGACATGCTTTTTTTATAGCTATTTTCCCTTTTTTGGTCTAGCAATCCTTAAGTGAGTTGTCAAAGATAATCTGCATAACTAAGCAAGCTCTTTCGACCGCTAGATAGGCTGCTTTTTGTATTCCTATATTAGTGAGGAAATGGCTGGTATTCAGTTTGTTGCCATTGGTTTCAGACGGAAGTTTCCTTTTACAAGTGAATTTCACAAAGGACTCAATTTCCCGGTTCAACAGTAAATTCTTGTTGATACACAGAACAAACGAAAGAAACTTAGTCAAAATTAGTTAATAGTCGCGCCAGCGGCTTACTGACTACGCATGCGCTTATTCATAATATACTATGCGAGTAACCGGAAGTGTACCCTTCTTTCACGGGCGCCGCCATGTTTTTTTTAGTACTCGTAAATAAACAAATACGAAACAATTACTATTATATAACATGCCTTTTATAAAATATACCTCTTTTATTAACCACTAAATGTTATTATGCACCTTGTCGCTGATACAAAATATCGTTAATAGATAAAGGGAGAAAATTGTTGTGCATATGAACGGGGCATACGCAAAGAATGCTGGGATTGAATTATAGAAGAGCGCCCCCTGTGTCAATAATTAGATTCAAAAATTGCCAGTTTTTAGACGGAACGCTATAGTTTTCAGCTTGCAAGTGGAAGGTGGGCAGTGCGGTTACCATTGCAATGATAATGATTGCATAATACGTCCCTTGTTTAACGCAATAGGCTGTTATCATTGTAAAAATTGCCAATTTTTGTCCAAAATTTTTACACACTACAGAAAATCTATACCTGCCCTGCTGCAGGGTTTGACGTCGTGTACGTACGTGAACTGCTTTCATCAGAGGGAAACTGGGCATAGTTGTCATATAAACGTTTATGAAGTAACAATTACAGTTTATCATGAATCAATACAAATAACATTGCCAATCTTAACCCCTGGCGCGACACCAAGGGCTGAGCCCTATATAATATTATGTTTTTAATTTCTGAGAAGTAGATTTTTGAAAAGTCACCGATTTATTTCAGGGTTTATTTAAAGATATTACGAACAAACTAACCTTTTTGTTTATGAAGGACTTTGTTGGACAAGGAAATAGGTTTTACCCTGCCAATGACCCACTTTCCCCGTTTTCTGCATGTTGTGCCATACTGTGACACTTTGACAACTTGACATGTTGTGTTTACTTTAGTGTGGACAACTATGTTACCATCTGCAGTAGAGAAGCCTTGACTAACTTTTTCCTTCTAAATTTACAATTGTCTTTACAAGAGGAAATGTCTTTAAGAAACCATCTTACAAAAATGGAGTATTCATTTCATACATATACGTGTTGTCAACACAATAAGTAAGCCAAATTTGGAGCTTTTTTCAAATCATTTTCTGTACGTTTTAAAAGAGTATGAACATAAACCGTAATACACGATATTTAAGTAAAACCTGTTTTGTCATTACTTTGTTTATTTTTTGAACGATCTACAGTGTTTACCGAAATTTTATTGCTTGTGTTTTTTATACGAGGGTGCTAACACCGTTGGTATTTTCCTCTGACAAACTGTACAAAGTTGCAATGTTTATTTGCCCATTTTTACACCAAACTATTGTATTTTACTCTAGCAATGTTTTGTGATTTTTAAGAATAAAAAAATTACTGAATATCAGTGGTCTGTAATGTTATTTCACGGCTTGAAAACCCCCTGAACGCCCAAAATTAAAGGGTTTAACAAGCGCGCATCGTGTGTTCTAGCCTTTAACACACTTATCGTTGAACAGCGTCCTTACGTGCAAAAGTTTTACAACCCTTTGATCGCGTAAATGCGTCCAATTTTTTAAACACATTTCATGTGCAACGTGTGTTCAGTCATGGAACACCATGGTGTTCAATATAATGTCTGATGAACACGTAGCGTTTAAAATCTGCAAACGTGTCTTCAAAAATTGAACGTTTGTTGAAAACGTAGTGTTAAATTTTTGAACGTCTAGACGCGTTCAAAAAGTATAACCAAAAGGCGTTTAATCGGTCTTCTATTCTTGAACACTTAACTTTACAGTGTAAGAGGATGTGTCCGCGATTGGCTCATTGAGTCGGCGCTATATCGTAAGATTTCGACAAAGGTTGGACTTTAATTTGTTCAACGACGAAGATATCTACGACCCCAGTCCGTTGTTGATTCCAGTCGGAAGTTAGCTAACGTTTCGCGCAAAAAATGCTCCGAAAATAAACATAACTCGTGATGAGTTGTCGGGGTCACCTTCCCAGCAATTCTCTGGAATATGAGGCATACTGTCCTTAAAGACTCAACATTTACTGATGTTTAACGATGGACACTTTTTCCTTTGACGTCTTCTTGTTTGTGTGTGTTTTGTTTTTGTACTTAATGACACTGCAATGTCAGCAGTTTTTGCCTTTTTAAACAGTTTCAAAGGTAATAAAAAATTAAAAATAATTTTTTAAAAAACCAAGCAGCCGACCTCAATCGCTTACAGATATCGTGATATACGAGGTTCATGGAAATCTCGACCCTTCCGTGATGTAGGAACTTACTTGTTATTTTTACTTTAGCGACTGGTCAAGACGTTGCGTCGTTCACCTACTTCCTACCATTTTCCTTACCGTGTTTTTTCATTCAATGTTCAGATGAATACAATTCAGTAAACTTTCATCGGTAATTCGTGATTTCAGCGTACCAAATTGCAAATTTCTGGTTATTTTTAATTTTTATGTTTATTACTTTCTGGATGATTATTTCCACTATTTACGGCGCAAATTTAGAGTGAATGTCCAGAAGAACAAAATGAAATGCGGTACAGGCGATAATATGTCAGTGTTATTATTGAATTAAAAATGTTTGCAACAACCTGTTAATTAAGGTGGAGCTGCATGTTGCCAACACAGTTTTTTTCAAGGCAATGTTTCTCATTAAAGATGACAAGGCAACCCCCTCATACTATACATTTTCAAAAAACATGGTAGCAGTGTTTTACTCAAAGGATGAAGGGGTGTGTATTTGGGGTAAAAAACCCTAAATTTTGGTATGAAGGATACAAATTAATTTAAGTCAAATTTTCTGAAATGTAACAGTTCTTTTCAAACAAGAGTTTATGTAGAAAAAAAAGACTCTTTGTTTTGCATTATCTATATCATTTTGAAATGGCATTGGTTGAAAGACTGACACTCAAAAAGGTGATTAAAATCATGATAAGCGAAAATAAAATGTCTCTTACTCAAGATGTAAGAATTTTATTGGCAAACAAAACAATGCTTTTGTTATATAGCATTAAAAATCATAATGTGAAAATTTCAGAAAAAGTGTCCTAGCCAGTCTGGAATTAAATTCTTTGGAAATTTCGAAATTGGGAGGAAAAAGAAGACAGGAATCGGATGATTTCCATACATTTACATGAATTATTCACTTCTTTTGACTGCTTGACAAGCTTGACAAGCTACAAGGTGAATCCACCCAATGTTTTAATCTTAGGTTAACAAATTAATCAAATTGAATAAATATTTGCGAAAAAGTGATTGTTGATCAAATATGCTGTGTTGGGTGCAGCGCCCCCTTAATTACTAATTTACTCATTTAATGACCCTTTTTAATACGGTGGCAGCCTAGATTGGTTTTACATTTTCACCATCATGGAAATCATTCTCGTCCATTAAGCGTCATTGATATAGCAGTATTTTTAAACACAGATACGGAACTCTATCCTCGCTCTAAAAGAAATTGTAATGAAATTACCAATTAAAATTGGGCTGTGTCATTTACGATAACTTAATTCAATTTGAATCGGGATAGCTTTGAAGCAGAGGAGATTTTCGGATGGATCGATTTTAATACAATATTGTACGATAGATAGCTTTCGCTTGCAGCTTTTTTGAGTCTTGTTATCTCGTTATCATGTTTGTGGATATACGGAGAAATTAACCCTGTATGACGTTGACTTCAGTGAATGTCGTATGATATTATTGAAGACGGTTTACATAAATTTCATTTTGCGTTTGGCAGAATAAAAGTTAAAAAACATTGGTATGTGCATGGTAAACGTGTTATTAAAACTATTGTATGTTACTCGTGTCATACCAGCATCCTTGTGTTTTGAGCTGTGTCGATACTTGATAACGTTTCTTGTTCTACACAGAACAAGTGATACTCACGCATTAGCTCTACAGCTTAGTAGCTTCAAAAAACTCCATACAATAAAATGCTCCGTACTGATAAATATATTTATGAGCCTACCTATTAGAAGTTTTACGAAATATACAAACATTTTCAGATAAGCTTTTTTGGAACGACCAATGCACATGGAGTTAAATATGAAAGACATAATAAGTCGCCGAAATGACAACGTTTCACCTAAACAGATCTTGACATAGACGGGTGTGACCGTCAGAACCAAGAGATACGTCCGGGGAGGCATATTAAAGGGACAAAGTCGCCCATTTTTTCATGAATTTTGTTTGATACGAGATACTACTTATATTGTTTAACATGTTGAAAGATACTGGATGAATGGGTTACCATGCATACATTCGAACCCGCTTTGAGACACGATACATGAAACCATCGCGAAAATGAATTAATTGTCATGACCATTAATTCATTTCGCCATTCGTTCATTTAATTTGTCTAAATCAGGGTCGAATATATGCATGGTCATCCATTCATTCAGTATCTTTCAACACGTCAATCAATATAAGTAGTATTAAACAAATTTCATGAAAAATTGGCGACTTTGTCCCTTTAATATTCATAATTTTTTTTACCTGTCTACCATCACACTTATGACACCCATAAAATGAAAGGTTGGCTCTTACACTATGTGGTAACCTCATACCTTTTAGCCGAGAACATTAATTATTAAACTTGAAATAATTTTGAACGATTAAGAAAGCATTTCCTTTACCTAGCAAATTAAATCACACCGCGAGCCCACGTTAAACTGCAAGGGATAAAAAAGCATGTCAGCAAAAGTTATAACGATCAAGTTTAGCGCTACTGAAAGTGAGGGCAATAGTGCAGTGGTAAATCCGAAGTTCGCTCTTTTTATTCACTTTTTCACTTGCATCATGTTTTTTTCCACCCTACAATGCCACTAGACAATGTCGAGGAAAACCGAAATTATCCAAATTTCCTGCGGTCAGCAATGCCCAGCGGTTCCACCGCAGTGCGATGCACACGTTCTGTTAATTTGACATAACTCATACTTGCGCTATTCCATGATATACCGTATTGAGGGCTTACCTCACGCCGCTATAGTTGATTTTCGCAATCAACCGTGTCTATGATGGAATTTGATATCTCTGAAATTATAAATTGCGTCAGGCTAGTGCAGACTAGGGTTCATGTTTGGCATTAGTGTGGCTGATGAACTGATCCGGATTAAGTAAAGGACATTACGATTTCCGCCGCAAATCGACAGCATTAGCTTTATGGGGATATCTCAGACTGTCGTCTAGGCGACGGAGGCAGCGTTTTTGTTGCTCCACTTCACAAACAAATGGAGTAAACGACAGGAAGTCACCACATTGTTGTGAAAATTTTGTTTAGCTCGTAGGCCTTAAACGCAATAAGCTTGCCATGGCGTCCAAAATGGAACTTTGTCGTGGTGTAAGTGTTTTTTTTCTAGTTTAGGCGTTATTTACTCGCAAAAGGATGTCAAAAATTAACATCTTACAGGCCAATTAGCATACAGGCCAATTAGCAATATAAATGGTTGGATCGGCCGCTTTGACCGATCAGGTACAAGTTTCGGGAAAGGTGTCAAAAAATTGGACAAATTCAACATTTGCAGAAAACTTCGAGAACACTAGAATAAGTGGATGTCTCACAAGCCCGACCTGGCCAATTTCTGTGTGGTAAAAAAGTTGAAATGTAAAGGCCAAATGCCTGTTAATTGATGTCATTTTACCCAAGTCCATTTCTTATATGCATAGCTACTTCGATTGTTTACAATAGACGTTGGGACATAATTGGTGCGCAGGAATATAAGCATATGCTCAAATGTCACATATATAGTCCGCGTATACATAATGTAGCCTCAACCTGAGTAAAATCATATTTAAGGAAAGTTAGCTTGTCGGTAATCAAGCACAAATATCCTTTATTGTACTTCAACCTTATTAAAGGCACATGAGCTGCAATTTTGACATTATTTTCATGATTTATATGTTGATTAGTTCACTCAGGGATGTTTATTTTAATATAATTATCCACTAAGTGGGACTGCATGGGGAGGTTTCAGTAGATGAATGATAAACAACATGGTGCAACCGACAAGACGGATAAGGAATTCGCTCCACTTTGACAAAAAAGTCTCTGTTTTTCACCTAATATGGCAAGATTTTGAAAATGGTAGGAAATTTAAATGGACAAAATCTGTTCAATTTCCTGCCTATTCACAAGCAAATGTTGTTGAAGCACAGTTAATGACTATATCGTTCAATTTATAGATTACAATGAATATCTGAGGAAATTGGAGGTACCTTGAGATTTGACAAATTTCGCAGGGTTGCAGCTCGTGGGCCTTTAATATCATTTGACTTTTGACGTCATCCCAGAAAATTAATCCGGATAATGTATCAGATTATCCGGTATTGTTGACCTAGATGTTTCTACCTTTACAATTTCCTTGAGGAACATAAACTATGAATTTGTAGTTATCATATACCTAGTCCCGGCCGATATTGGACTCAAGCAAACGTTGCACTTCCTGATGGGTTGTGTAACGTTCCATCGATTTACTATGGTCCTTAAGGGGTACATCGTTGCGTAAACATTTATAGCTTGATACAGGACAAAGATGTATGGGATTTTTTTTGAATCATTACATTACTCTTCATAGTGTTACCGACGAAATTATAAGGTAACGAAATCGGTAATTACTGTAACACAACATTAATTCCACTGGTTTTTTTAACAATAGCCACCAGATTTACAAAGATCTGGAAAAAGTATTGAAGACTATTTAAAGGTAATTAATCTTTTGATCTTTATAATTGAATATTTTTAGAGTAAAACGTAAAGAAGATGGCGGTGAAACTTGCAAACAATCAGAGAGTAATCATTAATGGATATCGGGCGTCATTTCGGACTCATTAGATTAAGAGTAATATCCTCTTTGTATATTATAAATTTGTGGCGTTTTTTCCACCATGAAATTAAAAATGGTGTGATCGATTTCGTCAGCTACAGTGACTCCGACTAAACTTTGATTTTGCATAAGCTACTGCAGTAAAGGTTATTCTTGTCATCTCATGTGCCATGGCAAGTGATAGCCGAGTGAATTTCTTGCACCATGTAGCAGGATTAGCGTTCAAACCTAATTACCACCAGAATCTTAAAATCACTATATATAAGCTTGAAATTATGTAAAAATTATTTTTCGACTTTTTGTGTTCATCAGTACTTTTGGTAGTATCAGTCAGCTATTGTTGTGGTTACAATCTACCAAATGTAAATGATCGCGGGATTTAAAGACACTGAAGAAGTAAATAGATTCTCTCTTAACCTTATTCTATTATATATATTTCAAGAATTGTCCTTCTTAGGTTCTAATTGAATTTTGATGCAAATATTTAGGTTGATTACAGATATCTCAAGTCGACGCCATATATTGTTAGTTAGAAAAATCACATACAGATACAAAGTTCCGTTTATGACGGAGTCGGCGTACCGACCTTACCATAAGCATAGACAGTAGAAGAGATACTTTATATATACTATGCTGCCAAGTGGCCTTGCTGAGATGCGTGATGCGGACATTTAAAGAAAACATTATTTCACCAACTAATTTACATTTTTATTGTCGACTATAGAAGCATCAATTCACTCCGAAGTCTGATGGAGATGTAGAGTCTAAAAGTAGAGACATACTGGGGGTGAGTCAAAGTTTATTACATGTAAAAATACATATACGGATATAACTAACGAAAGTGGACACCTGGACATTATCTCTGTGTATATTCAGGGATACAATGTTGCTGCATGCTACACATGTAAATATGTAGGAGCAATGGTGGCCCTCGATGCAATTACCGAAATCCCATGATGAACGCCTCTCATGAAGTTTAGTTGCATGCCACTGTCCTAGTCATTTGCATAAATTTGCATAAATCAACACTTGTTTATAACATAGCTTATGACTTCTCGAATAGCTAAAAAGCGAACTCAATGGATATTTAAACTCTGGGTTGTCAAATAAAATACAATTGAATGAATATTCGCAAAAAAGTGCTATTGAGCAAATTACGGTGTGCTGGGGCAGCCCCCCTCTTAAGTAACAACACATATTTTCTGAAGTCTCTTTTAAGATTTATTTGTTGACATCTATCATCCCCTCGTATGATTCCGTCAGCGTCAGTATAAGGCCGAACGGGAAGTTTGTCTTCATCACAGTTAATCCAATTTAAACCAACTTGTTGAAAGAGACGCTCAGACACAAGCCAGTATCTTCAACCAGTTCGGTCCATCCGCCATAAAAAATCATTTATTCGTATGACCAAGCCGCAAAAATCTGCAGAATCTGCTCAAGAACAGAAGAAATAAACAAATGGTTTTAAACATTCATCTGCAACCAGGTCGATCAGGATTGATTCCGCTAGTTTCTGATAACATCAATCGGACAAAATCCATCCTAAAACCAAAGTTCTCAAATATAATCAAAAGAAGATAAGACAAGTAATCTATACAAATCTCTCTCTCTCTCTCCTCTCTCTCTCTCTCTCTCTCCTCTCTCTCTCTCTCTCTCTCTCTCTCTCTCTCTCTCTCTCATATATGAGGTTTCAAAATGTCGCCAACAAAACGAATATCATTTATCCAATTTGAACACACCTACAAATAGAATGGTCACGTCACGATATACTTATATAGGACTATTGAGCTTAGAATCTTTTCGAATTCGCTTCTGTTGGCTGATGATTGCAGGATGCATGAAAATTAAGTAACAGATATCATTACTTTGTACAGGTACTTTGTACAGGAACGCTGATTTGCATCTTTCGGATTTGTGAAGTATGTTCAGAACATACTTCACAAATCCGAAAGATGCAAATCAGCGTTCCCGCAACCACCAATGATTGCATGGAAAAAAGGACAAAACCTCGAATCGATACTGATCCACAAGAAACACGCCAGACTATTCAACAAACAAAAGCTAGGATCATAGCAATGCCAAGCTACAAGATGCGCCATCTGCAAATACATGAAAACAACATCTACTTTCCGAGGACCAAATGACACCAGCTTCAAAATTACAGGACACATAAATTGCAAATCAACAAGCGTGATATATGGAATATATTGTGAACAATGCAGACACATAGTGTACGTGGGCGAAACTGGAGACACAATATACACTCGCATGCAAAATCACCTATCTACAATACGCGCAAAAAACAAACAAGATCCGGTACCAGTTCATTTCAATTCACCAAATCACCAAATAGCCGACTTCAAAATAATTGGACTTGAAAAAACATGGAACAATAAGTCATATAGACTAACACGTGAAACATTCTGGATAAAAAAACTAAACACCCATGGAAATAATGGTATCAACCGAAGACAATAGACCATTTGGATCATGTGACATCACATGACAGGACAGCAGAGGAATGAAATGGACAGGCCTACTGAAGCAGCCCAGCAAAGACTGGGCGAAACGTCTTGGCCAGGAACATCTTCCGATTTACTACCATAGACAAAAAACTGCCAAATATATATATATATATATATATATATATATATATATATATATATATATATATATATATATATATATATATATATATATATATATATATATATATATATATATATATATATGATCAGGACGTACTATTCTACTTATAGGTTATGTTTACATTTGATAGATAATGTTTGTTTTGGTGGCGACATTTGAAACCATCTCCGAGCGTTTGTTTAACAGCGTAGGTTTTTCAGCATTGATAATATGCAGTTTTTCTGATATGCAAAAGATTACATCACTTTCTTATGTTAGAGTAACTTGATGCTTTGTCAATAATTGGCCGCTAAATGTCAAAGAACTGGTTCTTTTGTTTAAAAAAGCAAGTCACGAAAGAGTAAAAATATTAGCAAAACCATATTCTTTGTGTATATGATTAGTTCTCTAAAATTGCTCTCGTGTAAGCTTCAGGTACAGTAACGTCTCACATACACCCCTTGTTATGAACGGGAGCAAGGCTTTGTTCGACAGATATGAGCTACAAGAGACATATTTTATGAAATTATCATACCTTTAAATTATAGGGTCAAGTATATTTTAGCGGAACTACCGAACCTATGTATAAATGACAAAATTGAAATGAAGTGGATAATTCCTCATGTTAGGGATTGTAGCGTTTTATTCCTCTTATATTTAAGTCTAAATTTATAGATGGGCATGCTTCGATCGATACATACAAGTATTGTTGTCTGTATTTGAAATTCAATCCATATGTGTCCATGCATGCATCGAATTACTGTATGTGTGGATGGATGGGTTTGACGGATAAATATAATACAATATGTATCCCTCAATGTGCTTTCTGTCTCCGGGTTACTGACTTATGATGTACTTTATTTTACAGAAATTGAAGTTAGGAAATAATGGAAAGCAATATGGTGAAAAGAGAGATAAAGAAGTCCTGAAAAGTATTGTAGACTTGTGTCTTGCGATGGTGAACAATGATCCACCATTCCTCATTGACACAAACGTACAGAAATACCATGGCAATTTACATATTTCGAAAAAAGGGCATGCGGAAGGTAACCCTTTCACAAAATTTGTGAGTCCGACCATTTATGGATACAGCAAACAACAACAGTGGATTATTCTCAGAAAGGGAGAGGTTTTTTAATCCATAAAGGGTTTGCGTTTGCACTGGTAAGCGACGCGACAAGCAACTCCAAGATATAACAGATATCCCTTTTAGATAATTATGTTCTTTTATGGACTGCTTTGATAAAATAACTGAAATTTATTTGAGTGACTATGCACTACAGTTTGACGACTATATATATCATCTACACTTTGTTAAAATAATATTGCGAATCAGAAAAAAAAAAACGAGCACCAACCAGGATTTAAGGTAAATATTGTATGATATGATATCAGCCTGCTATGGTTATGTTAACTCATTCGTCAGATGAGAAATAACAATAGCCATGATAAAATCTGTTTTGACATTTCTAAGGCAGGGCTCGCATGTGGCCTAGAAGTGTTTGATTTTGACGAAGATGATTTATTTAGCAGGACAAGTCAGCGATAAAATTGACCAATTGTAGAAAGTTTTTTGAAATATGCTTTGAGAACTGGTTATTTGAGCATGCAATTTACTAAATTACTTACCATGAAATGTAAAGTTATTTCACTAAAACTTTGGTTGGTTACGTGATAACTATATATATATATATATATATATATATATATATATATATATATATATATATATATATATATATATATATATATTATATATATATATATATATATATATATATATATATATATATATATATATATATATATATATATATATATATATATATATATATATATATATATATAGAGTTATCACATAACCAACCAAAGTTTTAGTATACAGATGTCCTCGCGGGAAATTAAAGTGCTCGATGCTAAAGCAGAGAGTTATAAATAATAACACAAAATTACTTCAAGTACAAAGTAATTATACCTGTCACTTAAGTTTCATACGTCCTGCAATCATCAGACAGAAGAAGTGGAAGTATTTACAACTAAATACTCTTACATATGTATGATCGGGACGTACCATTCTATTTGTAGGTGGTACGAATAGTATCACCTACAAATGAATATAAAAACGACCTATAGAATGGTACGTCCCGATCATACATATATGAGACTGTTAAGCTAAGAATACTTTCACTTTTTTTGTCTGATGATTGTCGGGCGCTTGAAACTTCTGTAACAGATATCATTACTTTGTACTTGAAGTAATTTTGTTTATTATTTATAACTTTATGCTTCAACATAGAGCACTGTAATTTTTCACTAGGACATCTGTGTACTACGATGAGCATCCCCACCATTCATCACCTGTGTAATGCAGAACAGGACGGATAAAAACCTCTAATTACTCCGCACCGTGGACCAGTGGTTAGGGTAACGGACTCACTATCGGAGGATGGTGAGTTCGAGACCCGGTTCAAGTCCCGGTAGATCCAGAGTATCGGATTCACTGTCGGAAGACGGTTAATTCGAGACTCTAGCTCTGTGTTGTGCCCTTTAGCAAGGCATTTTACTCCTCTTGGGGTTGTGGGTGATGGGTATTTAGAAGTACTCGACCTCCACGAGAAGAGGTGTTTCACCTATGGAGTTATCGAGTTTTAATTTAGAATAAAAAAAATAACCGAAACGTTTTACTGGTCAAGTTCAGCCAAATGACCTTTCATATTATAAGCGTCAGCTCAATGTGGAAATTATGAAAACCTGATGCAAAAATGCCAATCATTATCTAAAATGTACACTTTAGTTTCATAAAACACTGGTCACCTTGATCCAGATATAAGCCTTGATTTGTACTTGAAGTCATTTTGTTTCATTATTTATAACATTATGCTTTTAAAGATATCTGAAGTTAATACATACATATATATATATATATATATATATATATATATATATATATATATATATATATATATATATTACATATAACATTATGCTTTTAAAGATATCTGAAGCTAATACATATATAGATAATAGATAGATAGATAGATAGATAGATAGATAGATAGATAGATAGATAGATAGATAGATAGATAGATAGATAGATAGATAGATAGATAGATAGATAGATAGATAGATAGATAGATAGATTTTTGGGATATGTAGACGGAAAAGATTCAAAGATACATCATATCATATAGAATATCGTCGAGAATACATGATGTTGTGGCTGTATTTTTGTGTCTGTATGTTTTTTGTGTCTATATATCTGTACATTTTTGTTATGGGTGCAATGATGGGCAGGCGGTAAAGCGGTTCCTTCACCTTTGTGATTCGTCTGCCATAATACACTTGCATAATTATCAAGATCAGTTTCTTTGAATCTAATCAAGGTTTTATCTGTCGACCGGTTTAGTGATTTTGTCAGCTTGTTCTATTCTTACTTTCAGTAGTCATAAATTTATACAGGTTCATTTATAAGTTCCAAATTTTAGAATTTCAAAAAATAGAAATAGTGTCAGATTCAATAACATGAAATTAAACTTTTTTTAGCGGCAATTTTAAATACTGGACTTCTTTGGACGAACGAGAAAAATGAGACAGTACAGTAACCTGTACGTTACACTGCGGGAAGAAGCATTTTATTTAGTTGTCCCGGCAATTTAGTGACTGAAGTTGGTACGTTTCAGGATAAAAATCAACGTATATATTCATATTAACTATGCTTTGGTGCTCTACCAATTGTTAAAGAGAGGTATCACACTTGTATGTCAAAAAAAAGATTTTCCCCTTGTATTTTTAGCTAGATATAATGATCTATAATAGGGATAAATATGCTTACGTAAATGAGATTTGCGTAATCCTTCTCCGGATATTGAGTGTGATTACCCATATTTTCTCGACTGTTTAAGGATTACCTTAATCTCTCTTAACATTCACGAAAGGAAGAACATTTACCCATTTTGAAACATCTTACTTACCTGTTTTGTATTTTTCCGACTAAAAGCAAGGCTATGCTCTATAACAATGACTCTGTAGTCTCATAGGGCAACATGCTATGCATATATTAAAGGAATAGTAGCGGTAACTTTTGACCATTTTTTCCGCTCGACCACATGATAAAAGCCAAGCTAAATTATATCTAACCCTTCCTTATTGTCGATTGACAAGGAAATAAGTCGAAACTAACACCCGATTGTGAATAACGAACGGTAATAAAACTGTTGCTGGCCTGCCGCCAAGCGAAGTTCGCTACGCTTGTGTTTACAAAATGTTTGGCAACCACGCGGTATGGAGCAAAAAGAGTGATGATATAATTAGCCACGCGAGAGCGGAATTTTAAAGGTGGTCACTGTAACAATAGAGACGGAGAGCGTCGTAATTAATGCATATTTATATCCAACTTATGCACATGTGCACCTGTTTTGATTGTGATGTACGTCCACTGTTCGTTTGAATATGGGGTGCTATTTGCTCAAATTTTTTTTTTTCTGTTGCTTGAGTATGAGATGCTTTTTACGTTTCAAGTGGTGATGCATTAGGTCAGAGTAAAAAAGAGGTAATTTAGGCCCGTGGTGCATTAGCCTGACCTGGCAGCGGCAGTCGATGCATCGCCCGAGCCAGCGGCAGGGTCCGAAACGACTGTCACCGCGTCCAAAAGCCCTAAACGTCGAGCATTTCTCCACGAACTATTCATTACAAAAGTTTAAAACTAGTGCATTTCTAATTCGGTCAGGTTGCTTTGTCGTTTATCGACGAACAAGTCAACTAGTTCAATGTAAAGGTGGCGATGCAATGCTGTATTTAAAGTTAACGGGATTGGGAACGGCTTACGCTCGGGCCCAGTTACGTTTGACGTTGATCACGGTCCCTCCACAAAACCCTCCACAAAACGGTCGAGAAGCACCACTACTTTCTTTTGTTATAGTCCGGGTTTCGATTGGCCTGTCTGTTGATTTTACTGATGGGATCCCCTTATTATCATGCGCGTGGCGGAAGGTGTTAACAGTTACGTGCATAAAATTATCGTAAGCAGAAACTTAATTCTCCCAAAATGCATTCTGATTATTGTATGCGCATGCGTCTAAAAGGTCAAAGTTTATTTACATCTGCGTCTTCTGAGAGAGATCACGTTGAGTGACGCAGCGTGAGTGACTTTATGTACAAGTTCGGAGACGATTTCATCAAATTTGACGACTCCAATGTTGATTGGATCTTCATTTTGGAAGATGAAAAATCCACGACAGAGAGTTGGGCGCCCAGGCATGGGGAGGTTGTGTCATCAAAACATATCGACACTTGTAGGGTTTCTAGGAAATATAAATTTGGCGGTCTGAGAATTCGAAAGGTCGACTAAATCAAAACATTGGGTTCGGCAGTAACATGCGTTTATAGGAAAGAACAGATTCCGTAATGAACATGATTGCCTACTTTTGAGAAGACTGAACGATCGATAGGGACGCACTTGACACCTCTGAACGATCGATAAAGGAAAACAAGCGACCTAGCTGCCGATATAGCTCCGTTGTGTTTATGTAGATCGACTATGTGAAAAAGCCTGAATCCATCAAGCATTATTGTGGATTCTTCCGTGGATTCAATCAGAATCCAAGGGAATCCAGAGATATCCATTGTGGGTACTCAGGGAATCCTAAGGTATCCAATTATGGATTCTTCTATATACGGAACACTTTTAGAATCCACAGCAGAATCCATTATAGCATTTTAATGGGTTCCATAAGACAGTCTCCTGAATAATCCTGTGCAGGATTTCAATGGATTCTGCGTGAAATTAGTGATCATGGGAATCCACCCTCTCGCCTTAAATTTTCCAATGGTAACTTGCGTGAAATCGCATAAAATATCACTGCTCTGCTGTCATTCCTTTTAATTTTTTGAATTTCTCATGAATCGTAATTACTTTAAACAGTAACCTGTACCTTTTGCACATTTTGTACTGTTCATCATTTTATTTTCATAATTGTATACCAAAATAACCTTGTATTCTGCTTCTAAACAGGGCCTCTGTATATTTTATGTTATTTTTGACAGATCCATTTCAAAAGGCCTTACTTCAGTGCAATTATCAACAATTACACTAGTCATGATGAATGGACATGCTTAGAAAATAGATATGGGGCAGTTAGTTCTATTATGGGGAAACAAACAGGACCAAGTTTATACATAATGTACAGTGCGGATATTTAATATCTTTTCTGCATACTTCCATTTTGTGTTTACAGAATTATGTGCAGGCATATTGCCATAGGACGGTATGCACAATATCTACCATTATTGATTAAAATGTATTACCGGTATTCTCAATATATACTAGTATTCTTTGATTTTACTCATACTCACACGTTACACTACACACATCAACAATTTAAGTTCATACAACTGTTATGCAATTAAAACAATAATGTCTTTTTTATTCACTGAACAATACTGTTCCAATGAAATATTTACAATAATTGACACATGTGTTAAACAAAAGCTGTGGTTTCTGAAAAAAATCACAAACAATAATATAACCAGACTTTTTGAAACCAATATTTCAAGTCATTCATTTAACGTCTGTACAATTGTAGCAGCGATTTAAAAAAAAGACTTCGCAAAGTCAATGGTAAAAAATTTGCCAAAAAACAATTATGCAAATTTCACCACAATTTGAAACAGTCTTACTGAGCTTTACCCTAAAAACCTCCACACCAACTTTCAAATCAATTGGAGTTGTGGTCTCAGAGAAGATTTCTTGACCAAGAATAGAAAAAAAATGCCCAAAAATACAATTATACAAATAATCACTGTTTATGACTCGGTCGGTGTAATAACATGAGTACAGCCTGTATCTAGTCAATAAAATTCAAAAGTCGAGTGGTCTTTGTTCAAAACTAAAAATGCATCATTGAGCTTTTAGCAGAATCAAGAAAATGCAAAAACATATGCTTATACATTAAACATTGTCCTGTAATGAGTTGTCAGCGCTGTTGATATTGTCATTTGTCTGTATAACGGCTCATGGCCCACCATCCTCATCCTCAGGCTCTGGTCTGATTGAGGCCACGCCCTCAATGCAAGGTAGCCTCAATATGCATTTCCTTTGATGCAAGTGTTTTTTTCCACTTCTTTCCCTATCCCATGGCAAGTGTCTCCGAATAAAGGCACCCCTTGCAACTTCTGTCATGTTCGCTGTCCCCAGAAGAAACACACACAACTATCAAATGTCTTCAGCTTCATGCTAGTCCATGGAAAGCCCCGTTTGTGGTCCGTTCTTCAATTTCTGTAAATAACGATACACAGAATAAATCATCAGAATTGTACATTATCCATTAAGTTTGTTTTTTTGTTTAAATCTGTGTATTTATAGACCTTTGATAATTTATTTGAAAGTACTTCATTAGACTAGAATGGTTAAAAGTTGATATGTATGCAAGAAATTTGATTTCTGAATCTCACTGAAATGTTGATTCACTATACATTGGAGTCTATGAGAAAACTATGAAATTTTTACAATGCTTAACAAACACATTCTGTGCTTTCTGAGGTGTTTGACAATTGATACAAATGTACTTGATTCAAATAGGACGTTTTGAAGATAATCGCAATCATACCAATCCATAATCCAATGACAGTAGGTCAGAATTCGTAAGACAATAGTTGTAAACATAGACACAAAACAGTACAGAACAGGCAGTAAATAGACGGTACACAAACAAAGTCATATTCAAGAAAGAAAGATATATGGACCTCTGGCCAGAAGACAAAGAAGTGATGTCAGGTGTAAGTATCCTTCCCCACATGTGGCACCCGCCATATATCAATCTATAAGTCAGATAGGTAGTGGCCACTAACTAAGGTTGAGATGTGGACAACAGTAATGATATTGGAATTTCAACTAAACTTATTTCACTTTTCATGGTACTAGTGGTCAACAGGTCACTGTTAAATATTTTCCCTGACAAATCTTGCTATATCTCTAATATGTAAGTAATATAAATTGTTCATTGCCCTCAGTGAGCTCGATTTACAATAAGAGTAGCCACGGAGTTATACACTGCAAGATCCGAGGTGCAAACTTTTTATAGACTACCCCTTCGCTACGTATTTAGGTGTTGCGAGTGTAGCGAAGGCTAGGAAAACAGTCTAATTACAGTGAAATATATCAATACGCAGCCTATTTTAGATGGGACTATTTTCACATAGAGAGTCTGGTATGGAACAGCTCGGTCTTGCCATCGATTTACATATCGTGAATAATTATGCCTTAAGAAGAGAAAGAAAGTTGAGAGTAGTAAAGAGAGAGGGTCATCGGAACTTCGTTTAAAGGACCAAGGACCCCTACAAATAATTTAAAAACTATACTAGGGTACGTTGGTGATTGATGAAAGCTAAAACATGATAATTTTCAAGATATGTTGAGGTGATGCATGTAGATATTAAGTATGGAATAGAACAGTAAAGTTGTAAAAGAGCAGTCGCGTCGTTACTCGCCAGAGAGACACCCATCTTGTAGCGTAGTTAAGAACGTGTAGCGAGGTGTAACCAAGTGTAGGAGTAAATTTTTGTGAAAATTGGAGAAGGGGTGTAGCGGACGTAACGAAGTGTAGCGAGGTGTTAGGGGCTGTAAGATGGTCACTTTTTTACTCGCCAGAGAGACACCCATCTTGTAGCGTAGTTAAGAACGTGTAGCGAGGTGTAACCAAGTGTAGGAGTAAAATTTTGTGAAAATTGGAGAAGGGGGTGTAGCGGACGTAACGAAGTGTAGCGAGGTGTTAGGGGCTGTAAGATGGTCACTTTTTACTCGCCAGAGAGACACCCATCTTGTAGCGTAGTTAAGAACGTGTAGCGAGGTGTAACCAAGTGTAGGAGTAAAATTTTGTAAAATTGGAGAAGGGGGTGTAGCGGACGTAACGAAGTGTAGCGAGGTGTAATAGGCTGTAAGATGGTCACTTTTTACTCGCCAGAGAGACACCCATCTTGTAGCGTAGTTAAGAACGTGTAGCGAGGTGTAACCAAGTGTAGGAGTAAAATTTTGTGAAAATTGGAGAGGGGGTGTAGCGGACGTAACGAAGTGTAGCGAGGTGTTAGGGCTGTAAGATGGTCACTTTTTACTCGCCAGAGAGACACCCATCTTGTAGCGTAGTTAAGAACGTGTAGCGAGGTGTAACCAAGTGTAGGAGTAAAATTTTGTGAAAATTGGAGAAGGGGTGTAGCGGACGTAACGAAGTGTAGCGAGGTGTTAGGGGCTGTAAGATGGTCACTTTTTACTCGCCAGAGAGACACCCATCTTGTAGCGTAGTTAAGAACGTGTAGCGAGGTGTAACCAAGTGTAGGAGTAAAATTTTGTGAAAATTGGAGAAGGGGGTGTAGCGGACGTAACGAAGTGTAGCGAGGTGTAATAGGCTGTAAGATGGTCACTTTTACTCGCCAGAGAGACACCCATCTTGTAGCGTAGTTAAGAACGTGTAGCGAGGTGTAACCAAGTGTAGGAGTAAAATTTTGTGAAAATTGGAGAAGGGGGTGTAGCGGACGTAACGAAGTGTAGCGAGGTGTAATAGGCTGTAAGATGGTCACTTTTTACTCGCCAGAGAGACAGCTAGAGTGTAGCGTGTTACGACGTGTAACCGAGACTAGAAGTGTTTTTCTTTTTGAAAATTGGAGAAGGGTTAAGTGTTTTGTAACCTATTCTAGAGATTTATTTGTCCGAAAATTGGAGAAGGGGTGAGCGTGTGTGGATGTTTTCTTCATGATAATTCAAGTAACCAAACAAAAGGTTGCAGAGTTTTTTATAAATTCTTAAGAAATTACTCGAGCATTTTCCGCCTGAAATTGTCATAGTCTTTCCAAATTGGCGCAAAGGAATTAATTATTTACCCTCGCGATACGTTATCGTTTTTCGACACGATAAAACCTGCACAATTCTTCTCGAATTGGAACTTATAATACTGGCGTCACTAAATACCAGCAGTGTTTCGACAACATTGTCTTACTGGTTACACATTTACAAATTCAGCCGGTAACCTATCTCTCTCGTGTAAGTATTCTGCGTAATATTTTCCGTTGTATTTCAACCACTTCTATGTAATATTCAGCTGTTATTAACATTGTATTGTTATATCAACTTATCGTTATGGTGTTTGTTACCGACATGCCCAAGATACTGTCTAAATGGACATACACACACTATAACCAGGACTAACTCAGGCAAGGGAGACAGGACTCAATCACGCAGCTAGACACTCACAGGCAGACTCATTGACTGGTGTATCAGTAGCTGGGCCGTGAGGCCTAGGAATGGTTCCGTATTCAATAACAAGATCATGGACGTACTACAGACTAAGATCAATAAAAAGTTTCACATACTATTTTCTCATGTTTCTAGTAACGAGATCGACAGTGGCAGGATCTTTCTTTGTCATGACAACATCCGAAAACAAGTAAGTCTTTTGACCGCAAATGAAAAATGTTGTGACTGATTCTGAGGCAGTTCACTGCTAGATTTCAAAACGAACAAATACGTGTTGGAAAACACTCGAAGCTCCGTGTACACGCAATAGATAATTCTTGCATAGTAAAAATACGTCAGTTTCGAATTCATTCATATTCTTCAACAAAAACAATCTTCGTCAAAGTAGGTTGTCAGTTATAAAATTCCCGCACAAACGTGTCAGGGGTTGCTGGGCAAGCTGAATGTCACGAATTTGAAGAAATTTTCGTATTATGTTGGGCCGGGCTAATTCTGTTTTTAGTGTACGTAACCTCGATTTGTACACTTGACTTCCACCTCGATGATACATGTATCGCGTATTTTCTGCAAGGAAGTTGAATATGTGACAGTTTGCAACTGACAAAATGCCACATTGAATAGACAAGTACACTAAAACCTAATGGATCATCTGATACGTCTAAACGTCAAACGGTGCAGTACGGCACCTGTGAGATCGTGTTTAAAATTTGCAACATTATAATGTTGCACATCGGCGCCGTCGTGTTTCAAATAATGAGATGACGTAATTCTTTGCTTCAGACTCGATCACAATGGTGCACGAAAACAACTTTTTCAACGACGGCATTTCGGCATTCCTATCAACAGTCGAGATCGATAAAGCAGCCATACTCAAAATACAACTC